>NW_027206762.1:300000-446000 GCF_032191515.1 Phaenicophaeus curvirostris | reverse complement strand
TTTCACTGCAAGCTGCAGATTCCCTCCTAACAGCAAGCTTTAGGATAGGGTACTGAATTGTAACTTAACTGCGTCTAATAAGGCGATTTTGGTAAAGAGAGTATCTCCCGCAGGGAAGCTGCTACCATCAAATGTTTGCCCTCATTAGACTCCCCTCTGGAAGCGCTTTCACTGCAAGCTGCAGATTCCCTCCTAACAGCAAGCTTTAGGATAGGGTACTGAATTGTAACTTACTTTCGCCTAATAATGCGATTTTGGCAAAGAGACTATCTCCCGCAGGGAAGCTGCTACCATCAAATGTTTGCCCTCATTAGACTCCCCTCTGGAAGCGCTTTCACTGCAAGCTGCAGATTCCCTCCTAACAGCAAGCTGTAGGACAGTGTACTGAATTGTAACTTAACTGCGGCTAATAAGGCGATTTTGTCAAAGAGAATATCTCCCGCAGGGAAGCTGCTACCATCAAATATTTGCCTTCATTAGACTCCTCTCTGGAATCGCTTTCACTGCAAGCTGCAGATTCCCTCCTAACAGCAAGCTTTAGGATAGGGTACTGAATTGTAACTTACTTTCGCCTAATAATGCGATTTTGGCAAAGAGAGTATCTCCCGCAGGGAAGCTGCTACCATCAAATGTTTGCCCTCGTTAGACTCCCCTCTGGAAGCGCTTTCACTGCAAGCTACAGATTCCCTCCTAACAGCAAGCTTTAGGATAGGGTACTGAATTGTAACTTACTTTCGCCTAATAATGCGATTTTGGCAAAGAGAGTATATCCCGCAGGGAAGCTGCTACCATCAAATGTTTGACCTCCTTAGACTCACCTCTGGAAACGCTTTCACTGCAAGCTGCAGATTCCCTCCTAACAGCAAGCTTTAGGATAGGGTACTGAATTGTAACTTAACTGCGTCTAATAAGGCTATTTTGGTAAAGAGAGTATCTCCCGCAGGGAAGCTGCTACCATCAAATGTTTGCCCTCATTAGACTCCCCTCTGGAAGCGCTTTCACTGCAAGCTGCAGATTCCCTCCTAACAGCAAGCTTTAGGATAGGGTACTGAATTGTAACTTACTTTAGCCTAATAATGCGATTATGGCAAAGAGAGAATCTCCCGCAGGGAAGCTGCTACCATCAAATATTTGCCCTCATTAGACTCCCCTCTGGAAGCGCTTTCACTGCAAGCTGCAGATTCCCTCCTAACAGCAAGCTTTAGGATAGGGTACTGAATTGTAACTTACTTTCGCCTAATAATGCGATTTTGGCAAAGAGAGTATCTCCCGCAGGGAAGCTGCTACCATCAAATGTTTGCCCTCATTAGACTCCCCTCTGGAAGCGCTTTCACTGCAAGCTGCAGATTCCCTCCTAACAGCAAGCTTTAGGATAGGGTACTGAATTGTAACTTACTTTCGCCTAATAATGCGATTATGGCAAAGAGAGTATCTCCCGCAGGGGAGCTGCTACCATCAAATATTTGCCCTCATTAGACTCCCCTCTGGAAGCGCTTTCACTGCAAGCTGCAGATTCCCTCCTAACAGCAAGCTTTAGGATAGGGTACTGAATTGTAACTTACTTTCGCCTAATAATGCGATTTTGGCAAAGACAGTATCTCCCGCAGGGAAGCTGCTACCATCAAATGTTTGCCCTCATTAGACTCCCCTCTGGAAGCGCTTTCACTGCAAGCTGCAGATTCCCTCCTAACAGCAAGCTTTAGGATAGGGTACTGAATTGTAACTTACTTTCGCCTAATAATGCAATTTTGGCAAAGAGACTATCAGCCGCAGGGAAGCTGATACCATCAAATGTTTGCCCTCATTAGACTCCCCTCTGGAAGCGCTTTCACTGCAAGCTGCAGATTCCCTCCTAACAGCAAGCTTTAGGATAGGGTACTGAATTGTATCTTAACTGCTGCTAAAAAGGCGATTTTGGCAAAGAGAGTATCTCCCGCAGGGAATCTGCTACCATCAAATGTTTGCCCTCATTAGACTCCCCTCTGGAAGCGCTTTCACTGCAAGCTGCAGATTCCCTCCTAACAGCAAGCTTTAGGATAGGGTACTGAATTGTAACTTACTTTCGCCTAATAATGCGATTTTGGCAAAGAGAGAATCTCCCGCAGGGAAGCTGCTACCATCAAATGTTTGCCCTCGTTAGACTCCCCTCTGGAAGCGCTTTCACTGCAAGCTGCAGATTCCCTCCTAACAGCAAGCTTTAGGATAGGGTACTGAATTGTAACTTAATTTCGCCTAATAATGCGATTTTGGCAAAGAGAGTATCACCCGCAGGGAAGCTGCTACCATCAAATGTTTGCCCTCATTAGACTCCCCTCTGGAAGTGCTTTCACTGCAAGCTGCAGATTCCCTCCTAACAGCAAGCTTTAGGACAGTGTACTGAATTGTAACTTAACTGCGGCTAATAAGGCGATTTTGGCAAAGAGAATATCTCCCGCAGGGAAGCTGCTACCATCAAATGTTTGCCCTCATTAGACTCCCCTCTGGAAGCGCTTTCACTGCACGCTGCAGATTCCCTCCTAACAGCAAGCTTTACGATAGGGTACTGAATTGTAACTTACTTTCGCCTAATAATGCGATTTTGGCAAAGAGAGTATCTCCCGCAGGGAAGCTGCTACCATCAAATCTTTGCCCTCAGTAGACTCCCCTCTGGAAGCGCTTTCACTGCAAGCTGCAGATTCCCTCCTAACAGCAAGCTTTAGGATAGGGTACTGAATTGTAACTTACTTTCGCATAATAATGCGATTTTGGCAAAGAGACTATCTCCCGCAGGGAAGCTGATACCATCAAATGTTTGCCCTCATTAGACTCCCCTCTGGAAGTGCTTTCACTGCAAGCTGCAGATTCCCTCCTAACAGCATGCTTTAGGATAGGGTACTGAATTGTATCTTAACTGCGGCTTAAAAGGCGATTTTGGCAAAGAGAGTATCTCCCGCAGGGAATCTGCTACCATCAAATGTTTGCCCTCCTTAGACTCCCCTCTGGAAGCGCTTTCACTGCAAGCTGCAGATTCCCTCCTAACAGCAAGCTTTAGGACAGTGTACTGAATTGTAACTTAACTGCGGCTAATAAGGCGATTTTGGCAAAGAGAGTATCTCCCGCAGGGAAGCTGCTACCATCAAATGTTTGCCCTCATTAGACTCCCCTCTGGAAGCGCTTTCACTGCAAGCTGCAGATTCCCTCCTAACAGCAAGCTTTAGGATAGGGTACTGAATTGTAACTTAATTTCGCCTAATAATGCGATTTTGGCAAAGAGAGTATCTCCCGCAGGGAAGCTGTTACCATCAAATGTTTGCCCTCGTTAGACTCCCCTCTGGAAGCGCTTTCACTGCAAGCTGCAGATTCCCTCCTAACAGCAAGCTTTAGGATAGGGTACTGAATTGTAACTTAACTGCGGCTAATAAGGCGATTTTGGCAAAGAGAGTATCTCCCGCAGGGAAGTTGCTACCATCAAATGTTTGCCCTCATTAGACTCCCCTCTGGAAGCGCTTTCACTGCAAGCTGAAGATTCCCTCCTAACAGCAAGCTTTAGGATAGGGTACTGAATTGTAACTTCCTTTCGCCTAATAATGCGATTGTGGCAAAGAGAGTATCACCCGCAGGGAAGCTGCTAACATCAAATGTTTGCCCTCATTAGACTCCCCTCTGGAAGCGCTTTCACTGCAAGCTGCAGATTCCCTCCTAACAGCAAGCTTTAGGACAGTGTACTGAATTGTAACTTAACTGCGGCTAACAAGGCGATTTTGGCAAAGAGAATATCTCCCGCAGGGAAGCTGCTACCATCAAATGCTTGCCCTCATTAGACTCCCCTCTGGAAGCGCTTTCACTGCAAGCTGCAGATTCCCTCCTAACAGCAAGCTTTAGGATAGGGTACTGAATTGTAACTTAACTGCGGCTAATAAGGCGATAGTGGCAAAGAGACTATCTCCCGCAGGGAAGCTGCTACCATCAAATGTTTGCCCTCATTAGACTCCCCTCTGGAAGCGCTTTCACTGCAAGCTGCAGATTCCCTCCTAACAGCAAGCTTTAGGATAGGGTACTGAATTGTAACTTACTTTCGCCTAATAATGCGATTTTGGCAAAGAGACTATCTCCCGCAGGGAAGCTGCTACCATCAAATGTTTGCCCTCATTAGACTCCCCTCTGGAAGTGCTTTCACTGCAAGCTGCAGATTCCCTCCTAACAGCAAGCTTTAGGATAGGGTACTGAATTGTAACTTACTTTCGCCTAATAATGCGATTTTGGCAAAGAGAGTATCTCCCGCAGGGAAGCTGCTACCATCAAATGTTTGCCCTCATTAGACTCCCCTCTGGAAGCGCTTTCACTGCAAGCTGCAGATTCCCTCCTAACAGCAAGCTTTAGGATAGGGTACTGTATTGTAACTTACTTTCGCCTCTTAATGCGATTTTGGCAAAGAGAGTATCTCCCGCAGGGAAGCTGCTACCATCAAATGTTTACCCTCCTTAGACTCCCCTCTGGAAGCGCTTTCACTGCAAGCTGCAGATTCCCTCCTAACAGCAAGCTTTAGGATAGGGTACTGAATTGTAACTTACTTTCGCCTAATAATGCGATATTGGCAAAGAGACTATCAGCCGCAGGGAAGCTGCTACCATCAAATGTTTGCCCTCATTAGACTCCCCTCTGGAAGCGCTTTCACGGCAAGCTGCAGATTCCCTCCTAACAGCAAGCTTTAGGATAGGGTACTGAATTGCAACTTAACTGCGGCTAATAAGGCGATTTTGGCAAAGAGAATATCTCCCGCAGGGAAGCTGCTACCATCAAATGTTTGCCCTCATTAGACTCCCCTCTAGAAGCGCTTTCACTGCAAGCTGCAGATTCCCTCCTAACAGCAAGCTTTAGGATAGGGTACTGAATTGTAACTTACTTTCGCCTAAAAATGCGATTTTGCAAAGAGAGTATCACCCGCAGGGAAGCTGATACCATCAAATGTTTGCCCTCATTAGACTCCCCTCTGGAAGCGCTTTCACTGCAAGCTGCAGATTCCCTCCTAACAGCAAGCTTTAGGATAGGGTACTGAATTGTACCTTAACTGCGGCTAATAAGGCGATTTTGGCAAAGAGAATATCTCCCGCAGGGAAGCTGCTACCATCAAATGCTTGCCCTCATTAGACTCCCCACTGGAAGCGCTTTCACTGCAAGCTGCAGATTCCCTCCTAACAGCAAGCTTTAGGATAGGGTACTGAATTGAAACTTACTTTCGCATAATAATGCGATTTCGGCAAAGAGACTATCTCACGCAGGGAAGCTGCTACCATCAAATGTTTGCCCTCATTAGACTCCCCTCTGGAAGCGCTTTCACTGCAAGCTGCAGATTCCCTCCTAACAGCAAGCTTTAGGATAGGGTACTGAATTGTAACTTACTTTCGCCTAATAATGCGATTTTGGCAAAGAGAGAATCTCCCGCAGGGAAGCTGCTACCATCAAATGTTTGCCCTCGTTAGACTCCCCTCTGGAAGCGCTTTCACTGCAAGCTGCAGATTCCCTCCTAACAGCAAGCTTTAGGATAGGGTACTGAATTGTAACTTACTTTCGCCTAATAATGCGATTTTGGCAAAGAGAGTATCACCCGCAGGGAAGCTGCTACCATCAAATGTTTGCCCTCATTAGACTCCCCTCTGGAAGTGCTTTCACTGCAAGCTGCAGATTCCCTCCTAACAGCAAGCTTTAGGACAGTGTACTGAATTGTAACTTAACTGCGACTAATAAGGCGATTTTGGCAAAGAGAATATCTCCCGCAGGGAAGCTGCTACCATCAAATGTTTGCCCTCATTAGACTCCCCTCTGGAAGCGCTTTCACTGCACGCTGCAGATTCCCTCCTAACAGCAAGCTTTACGATAGGGTACTGAATTGTAACTTACTTTCGCCTAATAATGCGATTTTGGCAAAGAGAGTATCTCCCGCAGGGAAGCTGCTACCATCAAATCTTTGCCCTCAGTAGACTCCCCTCTGGAAGCGCTTTCACTGCAAGCTGCAGATTCCCTCCTAACAGCAAGCTTTAGGATAGGGTACTGAATTGTAACTTACTTTCGCCTAATAATGCGATTATGGCAAAGAGACTATCTCCCGCAGGGAAGCTGATACCATCAAATGTTTGCCCTCATTAGACTCCCCTCTGGAAGTGCTTTCACTGCAAGCTGCAGATTCCCTCCTAACAGCATGCTTTAGGATAGGGTACTGAATTGTATCTTAACTGCGGCTAAAAAGGCGATTTTGGCAAAGAGAGTATCTCCCGCAGGGAAGCTGCTACCATCAAATCTTTGCCCTCCTTAGACTCCCCTCTGGAAGCGCTTTCACTGCAAGCTGCAGATTCCCTCCTAACAGCAAGCTTTAGGACAGTGTACTGAATTGTAACTTAACTGCGGCTAATAAGGCGATTTTGGCAAAGAGAGTATCTCCCGCAGGGAAGCTGCTACCATCAAATGTTTGCCCTCATTAGACTCCCCTCTGGAAGCGCTTTCACTGCAAGCTGCAGATTCCCTCCTAACAGCAAGCTTTAGGATAGGGTACTGAATTGTAACTTAATTTCGCCTAATAATGCGATTTTGGCAAAGAGAGTATCTCCCGCAGGGAAGCTGTTACCATCAAATGTTTGCCCTCGTTAGACTCCCCTCTGGAAGCGCTTTCACTGCAAGCTGCAGATTCCCTCCTAACAGCAAGCTTTAGGATAGGGTACTGAATTGAACTTACTTTCGCCTAATAATGCGATTTTGGCAAAGAGAGTATCTCCCGCAGGGAAGCTGCTACCATCAAATCTTTGCCCTCATTAGACTCCCCTCTGGAAGCGCTTTCACTGCAAGCTGCAGATTCCCTCCTAACAGCAAGCTTTAGGATAGGGTACTGAATTGTAACTTAACTGCGGCTAATAAGGCGATTTTGGCAAAGAGAGTATATCCCGCAGAGAAGATGTTACCATCAAATGTTTGCCCTCATTAGACTCCCCTCTGGAAGCGCTTTCACTGCAAGCTGAAGATTCCCTCCTAACAGCAAGCTTTAGGATAGGGTACTGAATTGTAACTTCCTTTCGCCTAATAATGCGATTGTGGCAAAGAGAGTATCACCCGCAGGGAAGCTGCTAACATCAAATGTTTGCCCTCATTAGACTCCCCTCTGGAAGCGCTTTCACTGCAAGCTGCAGATTCCCTCCTAACAGCAAGCTTTAGGACAGTGTACTGAATTGTAACTTAACTGCGGCTAACAAGGCGATTTTGGCAAAGAGAATATCTCCCGCAGGGAAGCTGCTACCATCAAATGCTTGCCCTCATTAGACTCCCCTCTGGAAGCGCTTTCACTGCAAGCTGCAGATTCCCTCCTAACAGCAAGCTTTAGGATAGGGTACTGAATTGTAACTTAACTGCGGCTAATAAGGCGATAGTGGCAAAGAGACTATCTCCCGCAGGGAAGCTGCTACCATCAAATGTTTGCCCTCATTAGACTCCCCTCTGGAAGCGCTTTCACTGCAAGCTGCAGATTCCCTCCTAACAGCAAGCTTTAGGATAGGGTACTGAATTGTAACTTACTTTCGCCTAATAATGCGATTTTGGCAAAGAGACTATCTCCCGCAGGGAAGCTGCTACCATCAAATGTTTGCCCTCATTAGACTCCCCTCTGGAAGTGCTTTCACTGCAAGCTGCAGATTCCCTCCTAACAGCAAGCTTTAGGATAGGGTACTGAATTGTAACTTACTTTCGCCTAATAATGCGATTTTGGCAAAGAGAGTATCTCCCGCAGGGAAGCTGCTACCATCAAATGTTTGCCCTCATTAGACTCCCCTCTGGAAGCGCTTTCACTGCAAGCTGCAGATTCCCTCCTAACAGCAAGCTTTAGGATAGGGTACTGTATTGTAACTTACTTTCGCCTCTTAATGCGATTTTGGCAAAGAGAGTATCTCCCGCAGGGAAGCTGCTACCATCAAATGTTTGCCCTCCTTAGACTCCCCTCTGGAAGCGCTTTCACTGCAAGCTGCAGATTCCCTCCTAACAGCAAGCTTTAGGATAGGGTACTGAATTGTAACTTACTTTCGCCTAATAATGCGATTTTGGCAAAGAGACTATCAGCCGCAGGGAAGCTGCTACCATCAAATGTTTGCCCTCATTAGACTCCCCTCTGGAAGCGCTTTCACGGCAAGCTGCAGATTCCCTCCTAACAGCAAGCTTTAGGATAGGGTACTGAATTGCAACTTAACTGCGGCTAATAAGGCGATTTTGGCAAAGAGAATATCTCCCGCAGGGAAGCTGCTACCATCAAATGTTTGCCCTCATTAGACTCCCCTCTAGAAGCGCTTTCACTGCAAGCTGCAGATTCCCTCCTAACAGCAAGCTTTAGGATAGGGTACTGAATTGTAACTTACTTTCGCCTAAAAATGCGATTTTGCAAAGAGAGTATCACCCGCAGGGAAGCTGATACCATCAAATGTTTGCCCTCATTAGACTCCCCTCTGGAAGCGCTTTCACTGCAAGCTGCAGATTCCCTCCTAACAGCAAGCTTTAGGATAGGGTACTGAATTGTACCTTAACTGCGGCTAATAAGGCGATTTTGGCAAAGAGAATATCTCCCGCAGGGAAGCTGCTACCATCAAATGCTTGCCCTCATTAGACTCCCCACTGGAAGCGCTTTCACTGCAAGCTGCAGATTCCCTCCTAACAGCAAGCTTTAGGATAGGGTACTGAATTGAAACTTACTTTCGCATAATAATGCGATTTCGGCAAAGAGACTATCTCACGCAGGGAAGCTGCTACCATCAAATGTTTGCCCTCATTAGACTCCCCTCTGGAAGCGCTTTCACTGCAAGCTGCAGATTCCCTCCTAACAGCAAGCTTTAGGATAGGGTACTGAATTGTAACTTACTTTCGCATAATAATGCGATTTTGGCAAAGAGAGTATCTCCCGCAGGGAAGTTGCTACCATCAAATATTTGCCCTCATTAGACTCTCCTCTGGAAGCGCTTTCACTGCAAGCTGCAGATTCCCTCCTAACAGCAAGCTTTAGGATAGGGTACTGTATTGTAACTTACTTTCGCCTAATAATGCGATTTTGGCAAAGAGAGTATCTCCCGCAGGGAAGCTGCTACCATCAAATGTTTGCCCTCCTTAGACTCCCCTCTGGAAGCGCTTTCACTGCAAGCTGCAGATTCCCTCCTAACAGCAAGCTTTAGGATAGGGTACTGAATTGTAACTTACTTTCGCCTAATAATGCGATTTTGGCAAAGAGAGTGTCTCCCGCAGGGAAGCTGCTACCATCAAATCTTTGCCCTCAGTAGACTCCCCTCTGGAAGCGCTTTCACTGCAAGCTGCAGATTCCCTCCTAACAGCAAGCTTTAGGATAGGGTACTGAATTGTATCTTAACTGCGGCTAAAAAGGCGATTTTGGCAAAGAGACTATCTCCCGCAGGGAAGCTGCTACCATCAAATCTTTGCCCTCATTAGACTCCCCTCTGGAAGCACTTTCACTGCAAGCTGCAGATTCCCTCCTAACAGCAAGCTTTAGGATAGGGTACTGAATTGTAACTTACTTTCGCATAATAATGCGATTTTGGCAAAGAGAGTATCTCCCGCAGGGAAGCTGCTACCATCAAATGTTTGCCCTCATTAGACTCCCCTCTGGAAGCGCTTTCACTGCAAGCTGCAGATTCCCTCCTAACAGCAAGCTTTAGGATAGGGTACTGAATTGTAACTTACTTTCGCCTAATAATGCGATTTTGGCAAAGAGAGTATCACCCGCAGGGAAGCTGCTAACATCAAATGTTTGCCCTCATTAGACTCCCCTCTGGAAGCGCTTTCACTGCAAGCTGCAGATTCCCTCCTAACAGCAAGCTTTAGGACAGTGTACTGAATTGTAACTTAGTTTCGCCTAATAAGGCGATTTTGGCAAAGAGAATATCTCCCGCAGGGAAGCTGCTACCATCAAATGCTTGCCCTCATTAGACTCCCGTCTGGAAGCGCTTTCACTGCAAGCTGCAGATTCCCTCCTAACAGCAAGCTTTAGGATAGGGTACTGAATTGTAACTTAACTGCGGCTAATAAGGCGATTTTGGCAAAGAGAGTATCTCCCGCAGGGAAGCTGCTACCATCAAATGTTTGCCCTCATTAGACTCCCCTCTGGAAGCGCTTTCACTGCAAGCTGCAGATTCCCTCCTAACAGCAAGCTTTAGGATAGGGTACTGAATTGTAACTTAATTTCGCCTAATAATGCGATTTTGGCAAAGAGACTATCTCCCGCAGGGAAGCTGTTACCATCAAATGTTTGCCCTCGTTAGACTCCCCTCTGGAAGCGCTTTCACTGCAAGCTGCAGATTCCCTCCTAACAGCAAGCTTTAGGATAGGGTACTGAATTGTAACTTCCTTTCGCCTAATAATGCGATTGTGGCAAAGATAGTATCACCCGCAGGGAAGCTGCTAACATCAAATGTTTGCCCTCATTAGACTCCCCTCTGGAAGCGCTTTCACTGCAAGCTGCAGATTCCCTCCTAACAGCAAGCTTTAGGACAGTGTACTGAATTGTAACTTAACTGCGGCTAACAAGGCGATTTTGGCAAAGAGAATATCACCCGCAGGGAAGCTGCTAACATCAAATGTTTGCCCTCATTAGACTCCCCTCTGGAAGCGCTTTCACTGCAAGCTGCAGATTCCCTCCTAACAGCAAGCTTTAGGATAGGGTACTGTATTGTAACTTACTTTCGCCTCTTAATGCGATTTTGGCAAAGAGAGTATCTCCCGCAGGGAAGCTGCTACCATCAAATGTTTACCCTCCTTAGACTCCCCTCTGGAAGCGCTTTCACTGCAAGCTGCAGATTCCCTCCTAACAGCAAGCTTTAGGATAGGGTACTGAATTGTAACTTACTTTCGCCTAATAATGCGATTTTGGCAAAGAGACTATCAGCCGCAGGGAAGCTGCTACCATCAAATGTTTGCCCTCATTAGACTCCCCTCTGGAAGCGCTTTCACTGCAAGCTGCAGATTCCCTCCTAACAGCAAGCTTTAGGATAGGGTACTGAATTGCAACTTAACTGCGGCTAATAAGGCGATTTTGGCAAAGAGAATATCTCCCGCAGGGAAGCTGTTACCATCAAATGTTTGCCCTCATTAGACTCCCCTCTGGAAGCGCTTTCACTGCAAGCTGCAGATTGCCTCCTAACAGCAAGCTTTAGGATAGGGTACTGAATTGTAACTTACTATCGCCTAAAAATGCGATTTTGCAAAGAGAGTATCACCCGCAGGGAAGCTGATACCATCAAATGTTTGCCCTCATTAGACTCCCCTCTGGAAGCGCTTTCACTGCAAGCTGCAGATTCCCTCCTAACAGCAAGCTGTACGACAGTGTACTAAATTGTAACTTAACTGCGGCTAATAAGGCGATTTTGGCAAAGAGAATATCTCCCGCAGGGAAGCTGCTACCATCAAATGCTTGCCCTCATTAGACTCCCCTCTGGAAGCGCTTTCACTGCAAGCTGCAGATTCCCTCCTAACAGCAAGCTTTAGGATAGGGTACTGAATTGTAACTTACTTTCGCATAATAATACGATTTCGGCAAAGAGACTATCTCCCGCAGGGAAGCTGCTACCATCAAATGTTTGCCCTCATTAGACTCCCCTCTGGAAGCGCTTTCACTGCAAGCTGCAGATTCCCTCCTAACAGCAAGCTTTAGGATAGGGTACTGAATTGTAACTTACTTTCGCATAATAATGCGATTTTGGCAAAGAGACTATCTCCCGCAGGGAAGTTGCTACCATCAAATATTTGCCCTCATTAGACTCTCCTCTGGAAGCGCTTTCACTGCAAGCTGCAGATTCCCTCCTAACAGCAAGCTTTAGGATAGGGTACTGAATTGTAACTTACTTTCGCCTAATAATGCGATTTTGGCAAAGAGAGTATCTCCCGCAGGGAAGCTGCTACCATCAAATGTTTGCCCTCAGTAGACTCCCCTCTGGCAGCGCTTTCACTGCAAGCTGCAGATTCCCTCCTAACAGCAAGCTTTAGGATAGGGTACTGAATTGTAACTTACTTTCGCCTAATAATGCGATTTTGGCAAAGAGAGTATCTCCCGCAGGGAAGCTGCTACCATCAAATGTTTGCCCTCATTAGACTCCCCTCTGGAAGCGCTTTCACTGCAAGCTGCAGATTCCCTCCTAACAGCAAGCTTTAGGATAGGGTACTGAATTGTATCTTAACTGCGGCTAAAAAGGCGATTTTGGCAAAGAGACTATCTCCCGCAGGGAAGCTGCTACCATCAAATCTTTGCCCTCATTAGACTCCCCTCTGGAAGCACTTTCACTGCAAGCTGCAGATTCCCTCCTAACAGCAAGCTTTAGGATAGGGTACTGAATTGTAACTTACTTTCGCCTAATAATGCGATTTTGGCAAAGAGACTATCTCCCGCAGGGAAGCTGCTACCATCAAATGTTTGCCCTCATTAGACTCCCCTCTGGAAGCGCTTTCACTGCAAGCTGCAGATTCCCTCCTAACAGCAAGCTTTAGGATAGCGTACTGAATTGTAACTTACTTTTCGCATAATAATGCGATTTTGGCAAAGAGAGTATCTCCCGCAGGGAAGCTGCTACCATCAAATGTTTACCCTCCTTAGACTCCCCTCTGGAAGCGCTTTCACTGCAAGCTGCAGATTCCCTCCTAACAGCAAGCTTTAGGATAGGGTACTGAATTGTAATTTACTTACGCCTAATAATGCGATTTTGGCAAAGAGACTATCAGCCGCAGGGAAGCTGCTACCATCAAATGTTTGCCCTCATTAGACTCCCCTCTGGAAGCGCTTTCATGGCAAGCTGCAGATTCCCTCCTAACAGCAAGCTTTAGGATAGGGTACTGAATTGCAACTTAACTGCGGCTAATAAGGCGATTTTGGCAAAGAGAATATCTCCCGCAGGGAAGCTGTTACCATCAAATGTTTGCCCTCATTAGACTCCCCTCTGGAAGCGCTTTCACTGCAAGCTGCAGATTCCCTCCTAACAGCAAGCTTTAGGATAGGGTACTGAATTGTAACTTACTTTCGCCTAAAAATGCGATTTTGCAAAGAGAGTATCACCCGCAGGGAAGCTGATACCATCAAATGTTTGCCCTCATTAGACTCCCCTCTGGAAGCGCTTTCACTGCAAGCTGCAGATTCCCTCCTAACAGCAAGCTGTACGACAGTGTACTGAATTGTAACTTAACTGCGGCTAATAAGGCGATTTTGGCAAAGAGAGTATCTCCCGCAGGGAAGCTGCTACCATCAAATGTTTGCCCTCCTTAGACTCCCCTCTGGAAGCGCTTTCACTGCAAGCTGCAGATTCCCTCCTAACAGCAAGCTTTAGGATAGGGTACTGAATTGTAACTTACTTTCGCCTAATAATGCGATTTTGGCAAAGAGAGTATCTCCCGCAGGGAAGCTGCTACCATCAAATGTTTGCCCTCATTAGACTCCCCTCTGGAAGCGCTTTCACTGCAAGCTGCAGATTCCCTCCTAACAGCAAGCTTTAGGATAGGGTACTGAATTGTATCTTAACTGCGGCTAAAAAGGCGATTTTGGCAAAGAGACTATCTCCCGCAGGGAAGCTGCTACCATCAAATCTTTGCCCTCATTAGACTCCCCTCTGGAAGCACTTTCACTGCAAGCTGCAGATTCCCTCCTAACAGCAAGCTTTAGGATAGGGTACTGAATTGTAACTTACTTTCGCCTAATAATGCGATTTTGGCAAAGAGACTATCTCCCGCAGGGAAGCTGCTACCATCAAATGTTTGCCCTCATTAGACTCCCCTCTGGAAGCGCTTTCACTGCAAGCTGCAGATTCCCTCCTAACAGCAAGCTTTAGGATAGCGTACTGAATTGTAACTTACTTTCGCCTAATAATGCGATTTTGGCAAAGAGAGAATCTCCCGCAGGGAAGCTGCTACCATCAAATGTTTGCCCTCATTAGACTCCCCTCTGGAAGCGCTTTCACTGCAAGCTGCAGATTCCCTCCTAACAGCAAGCTTTAGGATAGGGTACTGAATTGTAACTTAACTGCGGCTAATAAGGCGATTTTGGCAAAGAGAGTATCTCCCGCAGGGAAGATGTTACCATCAAATGTTTGCCCTCATTAGACTCCCCTCTGGAAGCGCTTTCACTGCAAGCTGAAGATTCCCTCCTAACAGCAAGCTTTAGGATAGGGTACTGAATTGTAACTTCCTTTCGCCTAATAATGCGATTGTGGCAAAGAGAGTATCACCCGCAGGGAAGCTGCTAACATCAAATGTTTGCCCTCATTAGACTCCCCTCTGGAAGCGCTTTCACTGCAAGCTGCAGATTCCCTCCTAACAGCAAGCTTTAGGACAGTGTACTGAATTGTAACTTAACTGCGGCTAACAAGGCGATTTTGGCAAAGAGAATATCTCCCGCAGGGAAGCTGCTACCATCAAATGCTTGCCCTCATTAGACTCCCCTCTGGAAGCGCTTTCACTGCAAGCTGCAGATTCCCTCCTAACAGCAAGCTTTAGGATAGGGTACTGAATTGTAACTTACTTACGCCTAATAATGCGATTTTGGCAAAGAGAGTATTTCCCGCAGTGAAGCTGTTACCATCAAATGTTTGCCCTCGTTAGACTACCCTCTGGAAGCGCTTTCACTGCAAGCTGCAGATTCCATCCTAACAGCAAGCTTTAGGATAGGGAACTGAATTGTAACTTAACTGCGGCTAATAAGGCGATAGTGGCAAAGAGACTATCTCCCGCAGGTAAGCTGCTACCATCAAATGTTTGCCCTCATTAGACTCCCCTCTGGAAGCGCTTTCACTGCAAGCTGCAGATTCCCTCCTAACAGCAAGCTTTAGGATAGGGTACTGAATTGTAACTTACTTTCGCCTAATAATGCGATTTTGGCAAAGAGACTATCTCCCGCAGGGAAGCTGCTACCATCAAATGTTTGCCCTCATTAGACTCCCCTCTGGAAGTGCTTTCACTGCAAGCTGCAGATTCCCTCCTAACAGCAAGCTTTAGGATAGGGTACTGAATTGTAACTTACTTTCGCATAATAATGCGATTTTGGCAAAGAGAGTATCTCCCGCAGGGAAGCTGCTACCATCAAATGTTTGCCCTCATTAGACTCCCCTCTGGAAGCGCTTTCACTGCAAGCCGCAGATTCCCTCCTAACAGCAAGCTTTAGGATAGGGTACTGTATTGTAACTTACTTTCGCCTCTTAATGCGATTTTGGCAAAGAGAGTATCTCCCGCAGGGAAGCTGCTACCATCAAATGTTTACCCTCCTTAGACTCCCCTCTGGAAGCGCTTTCACTGCAAGCTGCAGATTCCCTCCTAACAGCAAGCTTTAGGATAGGGTACTGAATTGTAACTTACTTTCGCCTAATAATGCGATTTTGGCAAAGAGACTATCAGCCGCAGGGAAGCTGCTACCATCAAATGTTTGCCCTCATTAGACTCCCCTCTGGAAACGCTTTCACGGCAAGCTGCAGATTCCCTCCTAACAGCAAGCTTTAGGATAGGGTACTGAATTGCATCTTAACTGCGGCTAATAAGGCGATTTTGGCAAAGAGAATATCTCCCGCAGGGAAGCTGTTACCATCAAATGTTTGCCCTCATTAGACTCCCCTCTGGAAGCGCTTTCACTGCAAGCTGCAGATTCCCTCCTAACAGCAAGCTTTAGGATAGGGTACTGAATTGTAACTTACTTTCGCCTAAAAATGCGATTTTGCAAAGAGAGTATCACCCGCAGGGAAGCTGATACCATCAAATGTTTGCCCTCATTAGACTCCCCTCTGGAAGCGCTTTCACTGCAAGCTGCAGATTCCCTCCTAACAGCAAGCTGTACGACAGTGTACTGAATTGTAACTTAACTGCGGCTAATAAGGCGATTTTGGCAAAGAGACTATCTCCCGCAGGGAAGCTGCTACCATCAAATGCTTGCCCTCATTAGACTCCCCTCTGGAAGCGCTTTCACTGCAAGCTGCAGATTCCCTCCTAACAGCAAGCTTTAGGATAGGGTACTGAATTGTAACTTACTTTCGCCTAATAATGCGATTTTGGCAAAGAGAGTATCTCCCGCAGGGAAGCTGCTACCATCAAATGTTTGCCCTCATTAGACTCCCCTCTGGAAGCGCTTTCACTGCAAGCTGCAGATTCCCTCCTAACAGCAAGCTTTAGGATAGGGTACTGAATTGTAACTTAACTGCGGCTAATAAGGCGATTTTGGCAAAGAGAGTATCTCCCGCAGGGAAGCTGCTACCATCAAATGTTTGCCCTCATTAGACTCCCCTCTGGAAGCGCTTTCACTGCAAGCTGCAGATTCCCTCCTAACAGCAAGCTTTAGGATAGGGTACTGAATTGTATCTTAACTGCGGCTAAAAAGGCGATTTTGGCAAAGAGACTATCTCCCGCAGGGAAGCTGCTACCATCAAATCTTTGCCCTCATTAGACTCCCCTCTGGAAGCACTTTCACTGCAAGCTGCAGATTCCCTCCTAACAGCAAGCTTTAGGATAGTGTACTGAATTGTAACTTACTTTCGCCTAATAATGCGATTTTGGCAAAGAGACTATCTCCCGCAGGGAAGCTGCTACCATCAAATGTTTGCCCTCATTAGACTCCCCTCTGGAAGCGCTTTCACTGCAAGCTGCAGATTCCCTCCTAACAGCAAGCTTTAGGATAGCGTACTGAATTGTAACTTACTTTCGCCTAATAATGCGATTTTGGCAAAGAGAGAATCTCCCGCAGGGAAGCTGCTACCATCAAATGTTTGCCCTCATTAGACTCCCCTCTGGAAGCGCTTTCACTGCAAGCTGCAGATTCCCTCCTAACAGCAAGCTTTAGGATAGGGTACTGAATTGTAATTTACTTTCGCCTAATAATGCGATTTTGGCAAAGAGAGTATCTCCCGCAGGGAAGCTGCTACCATCAAATGTTTGCCCTCCTTAGACTCCCCTCTGGAAGCGCTTTCACTGCAAGCTGCAGATTCCCTCCTAACAGCAAGCTTTAGGACAGTGTACTGAATTGTAACTTAACTGCGGCTAATAAGGAGATTTTGGCAAAGAGAGTATCTCCCGCAGGGAAGCTGCTACCATCAAATGTTTGCCCTCATTAGACTCCCCTCTGGAAGCGCTTTCACTGCAAGCTGCAGATTCCCTCCTAACAGCAAGCTTTAGGATAGGGTACTGAATTGTAACTTAATTTCGCCTAATAATGCGATTTTGGCAAAGAGAGTATCTCCCGCAGGGAAGCTGTTACCATCAAATGTTTGCCCTCGTTAGACTCCCCTCTGGAAGCGCTTTCACTGCAAGCTGCAGATTCCCTCCTAACAGCAAGCTTTAGGATAGGGTACTGAATTGTAACTTACTTTCGCCTAATAATGCGGTTTTGGCAAAGAGAGTATCTCCCGCAGGGAAGCTGCTACCATCAAATGTTTGCCATCATTAGACTCCCCTCTGGAAGCGCTTTCACTGCAAGCTGCAGATTCCCTCCTAACAGCAAGCTTTAGGATAGGGTACTGAATTGTATCTTAACTGCGGCTAATAAGGCGATTTTGGCAAAGAGAGTATCTCCCGCAGGGAAGATGTTACCATCAAATGTTTGCCCTCATTAGACTCCCCTCTGGAAGCGCTTTCACTGCAAGCTGAAGATTCCCTCCTAACAGCAAGCTTTAGGATAGGGTACTGAATTGTAACTTCCTTTCGCCTAATAATGCGATTGTGGCAAAGAGAGTATCACCCGCAGGGAAGCTGCTAACATCAAATGTTTGCCCTCATTAGACTCCCCTCTGGAAGCGCTTTCACTGCAAGCTGCAGATTCCCTCCTAACAGCAAGCTTTAGGATAGGGTACTGAATTGTAACTTACTTACGCCTAATAATGCGATTTTGGCAAAGAGAGTATTTCCCGCAGTGAAGCTGTTACCATCAAATGTTTGCCCTCGTTAGACTACCCTCTGGAAGCGCTTTCACTGCAACCTGCAGATTCCATCCTAACAGCAAGCTTTAGGATAGGGTACTGAATTGTAACTTAACTGCGGCTAATAAGGCGATAGTGGCAAAGAGACTATCTCCCGCAGGGAAGCTGCTACCATCAAATGTTTGCCCTCATTAGACTCCCCTCTGGAAGCGCTTTCACTGCAAGCTGCAGATTCCCTCCTAACAGCAAGCTTTAGGATAGGGTACTGAATTGTAACTTACTTTCGCCTAATAATGCGATTTTGGCAAAGAGACTATCTCCCGCAGGGAAGCTGCTACCATCAAATGTTTGCCCTCATTAGACTCCCCTCTGGAAGTGCTTTCACTGCAAGTGGCAGATTCCCTCCTAACAGCAAGCTTTAGGATAGGGTACTGAATTGTAACTTACTTTCGCATAATAATGCGATTTTGGCAAAGAGAGTATCTCCCGCAGGGAAGCTGCTACCATCAAATGTTTGCCCTCCTTAGACTCCCCTCTGGAAGCGCTTTCACTGCAAGCTGCAGATTCCCTCCTAACAGCAAGCTTTAGGATAGGGTACTGTATTGTAACTTACTTTCACCTCTTAATGCGATTTTGGCAAAGAGAGTATCTCCCGCAGGGAAGCTGCTACCATCAAATGTTTACCCTCCTTAGACTCCCCTCTGGAAGCGCTTTCACTGCAAGCTGCAGATTCCCTCCTAACAGCAAGCTTTAGGATAGGGTACTGAATTGTAACTTACTTTCGCCTAATAATGCGATTTTGGCAAAGAGACTATCAGCCGCAGGGAAGCTGCTACCATCAAATGTTTGCCCTCATTAGACTCCCCTCTGGAAGCGCTTTCACTGCAAGCTGCAGATTCCCTCCTAACAGCAAGCTTTAGGATAGGGTACTGAATTGCAACTTAACTGCGGCTAATAAGGCGATTTTGGCAAAGAGAATATCTCCCGCAGGGAAGCTGTTACCATCAAATGTTTGCCCTCATTAGACTCCCCTCTGGAAGCGCTTTCACTGCAAGCTGCAGATTCCCTCCTAACAGCAAGCTTTAGGATAGGGTACTGAATTGTAACTTACTTTCGCCTAAAAATGCGATTTTGCAAAGAGAGTATCACCCGCAGGGAAGCTGATACCATCAAATGTTTGCCCTCATTAGACTCTCCTCTGGAAGCGCTTTCACTGCAAGCTGCAGATTCCCTCCTAACAGCAAGCTGTACGACAGTGTACTGAATTGTAACTTAACTGCGGCTAATAAGGCGATTTTGGCAAAGAGAATATCTCCCGCAGGGAAGCTGCTACCATCAAATGCTTGCCCTCATTAGACTCCCCTCTGGAAGCGCTTTCACTGCAAGCTGCAGATTCCCTCCTAACAGCAAGCTTTAGGATAGGGTACTGAATTGTAACTTACTTTCGCATAATAATGCGATTTTGGCAAAGAGACTATCTCCCGCAGGGAAGTTGCTACCATCAAATATTTGCCCTCATTAGACTCTCCTCTGGAAGCGCTTTCACTGCAAGCTGCAGATTCCCTCCTAACAGCAAGCTTTAGGATAGGGTACTGAATTGTAACTTACTTTCGCCTAATAATGCGATTTTGGCAAAGAGAGTATCTCCCGCAGGGAAGCTGCTACCATCAAATGTTTGCCCTCAGTAGACTCCCCTCTGGCAGCGCTTTCACTGCAAGCTGCAGATTCCCTCCTAACAGCAAGGTTTAGGATAGGGTACTGAATTGCAACTTAACTGCGGCTAATAAGGCGATTTTGGCAAAGAGAATATCTCCCGCAGGGAAGCTGTTACCATCAAATGTTTGCCCTCATTAGACTCCCCTCTGGAAGCGCTTTCACTGCAAGCTGCAGATTCCCTCCTAACAGCAAGCTTTAGGATAGGGTACTGAATTGTAACTTACTTTCGCCTAATAATGCGATTTTGGCAAAGAGAGTATCTCCCGCAGGGAAGCTGCTACCATCAAATGTTTGCCCTCATTAGACTCCCCTCTGGAAGCGCTTTCACTGCAAGCTGCAGATTCCCTCCTAACAGCAAGCTGTACGACAGTGTACTGAATTGTAACTTAACTGCGGCTAATAAGGCGATTTTGGCAAAGAGAATATCTCCCGCAGGGAAGCTGCTACCATCAAATGCTTGCCCTCATTAGACTCCCCTCTGGAAGCGCTTTCACTGCAAGCTGCAGATTCCCTCCTAACAGCAAGCTTTAGGATAGGGTACTGAATTGTAACTTACTTTCGCATAATAATGCGATTTCGGCAAAGAGACTATCTCCCGCAGGGAAGCTGCTACCATCAAATGTTTGCCCTCAGTAGACTCCCCTCTGGCAGCGCTTTCACTGCAAGCTGCAGATTCCCTCCTAACAGCAAGCTTTAGGATAGGGTACTGTATTGTAACTTACTTTCGCCTAATAATGCGATTTTGGCAAAGAGAGTATCTCCCGCAGGGAAGCTGCTACCATCAAATGTTTGCCCTCCTTAGACTCCCCTCTGGAAGCGCTTTCACTGCAAGCTGCAGATTCCCTCCTAACAGCAAGCTTTAGGATAGGGTACTGAATTGTAACTTACTTTCGCCTAATAATGCGATTTTGCAAAGAGACTATCTCCCGCAGGGAAGCTGCTACCATCAAATGTTTGCCCTCATTAGACTCCCCTCTGGAAGCGCTTTCACTGCAAGCTGCAGATTCCCTCCTAACAGCAAGCTTTAGGATAGGGTACTGAATTCTACCTTAACTGCGGCTAATAAGGCGATTTTGGCAAAGAGAATATCTCCGCAGGGAAGCTGTTACCATCAAATTTTTGCCCTCATTAGACTCCCCTCTGGAAGCGCTTTCACTGCAAGCTGCAGATTCCCTCCTAACAGCAAGCTTTAGGATAGGGTACTGAATTGTAACTTACTTTCGCCTAATAATGCGATTTTGGCAAAGAGAGTATCACCCGCAGGGAAGCTGATACCATCAAATGTTTGCCCTCATTAGACTCCCCTTTGGAAGCGCATTCACTGCAAGCTGCAGATTCCCTCATAACAGCAAGATTTAGGATAGTGTACTGAATTGTAACTTAACTGCGGCTAATAATGCGATTTTGGCAAAGAGAGTATCTCCCGCAGGGAAGCTGCTACCATCAAATGTTTGCCCTCATTAGACTCCCCTCTGGAAGCGCTTTCACTGCAAGCTGCAGATTCCCTCCTAACAGCAAGCTTTAGGATAGGGTACTGAATTGTAACTTACTTTCGCCTTATAATGCGATTTTGGCAAAGAGAGTATCTCACGCAGGGAAGCTGCTACCATCAAATGTTTGCCCTCATTACACTCCCTTCTGGATGCGCTTTCACTGCAAGCTGCAGATTCCCTCCTAACAGCAAGCTTTAGGATAGGGTACTGAATTGTAACTTACTTTCGCCTAATAATGCGATTTTGGCAAAGAGACTATCTCCCGCAGGGAAGTTGCTACCATCAAATATTTGCCCTCATTAGACTCTCCTCTGGAAGCGCTTTCACTGCAAGCTGCAGATTCCCTCCTAACAGCAAGCTTTAGGATAGGGTACTGAATTGTAACTTACTTTCGCCTAATAATGCGATTTTGGCAAAGAGAGTATCTCCCGCAGGGAAGCTGCTACCATCAAATGTTTGCCCTCATTAGACTCCCCTCTGGAAGCACTTTCACTGCAAGCTGCAGATTCCCTCCTAACAGCAAGCTTTAGGATAAGGTACTGAATTGTAACTTACTTTCGCCTAATAATGCGATTTTTGCAAAGAGAGTATCTCCCGCAGGGAAGCTGCTACCATCAAATATTTGCCCTCATTAGACTCTCCTCTGGAATCGCTTTCACTGCAAGCTGCAGATTCCATCCTAACAGCAAGCTTTAGGATAGGGTACTGAATTGTAACTTAACTGCGGCTAATAAGGCGATTTTGGCAAAGAGAGTATCTCCCGCAGGGAAGCTGCTACCATCAAATGTTTGCCTTCATTAGACTCCCCTCTGGAAGCGCTTTCACTGCAAGCTGCAGATTCCCTCCTAACAGCAAGCTTTAGGACAGTGTACTGAATTGTAACTTAACTGCGGCTAATAAGGCGATTTTGGCAAAGAGAATATCTCCCGCAGGGAAGCTGCTACCATCAAATGCTTGCCCTCATTAGACTCCCCTCTGGAAGCGCTTTCACTGCAAGCTGCAGATTCCCTCCTAACAGCAAGCTTTAGGATAGGGTACTGAATTGTAACTTACTTTCGCCTAATAATGCGATTTTGGCAAAGAGAGTATCTCACGCAGGGAAGCTGCTACCATCAAATGTTTGCCCTCATTACACTCCCTTCTGGATGCGCTTTCACTGCAAGCTGCAGATTCCCTCCTAACAGCAAGCTGTAGGACAGTATACTGAATTGTAACTTAACTGCGGCTAATAAGGCGATTTTGGCAAAGAGAATATCTCCCGCAGGGAAGCTGCTACCATCAAATGCTTGCCCTCATTAGACTCCCCTCTGGAAGCGCTTTCACTGCAAGCTGCAGCTTCCCTCCCAACAGCAAGCTTTAGGATAGGGTACTGAATTGTAACTTAGTTTCGCCTAATAATGCGATTTTGGCAAAGAGAGAATCTCCCGCAGGGAAGCTGCTACCATCAAATATTTGCCCTCATTAGACTCTCCTCTGGAAGCGCTTTCACTGCAAGCTGCAGATTCCCTCCTAACAGCAAGCTTTAGGATAGGGTACTGAATTGTAACTTACTTTCGCCTAATAATGCGATTTTGGCAAAGAGAGTATCTCCCGCAGGGAAGCTGCTACCATCAAATCTTTGCCCTCATTAGACTCCCCTCTGGAAGCGCTTTCACTGCAAGCTGCAGATTCCCTCCTAACAGCAAGCTTTAGGATAGGGTACTGAATTGTAACTTACTTTCGCCTAATAATGCGATTTTGGCAAAGAGACTATCTCCCGCAGGGAAGCTGCTATCATCAAATATTTGCCCTCATTAGACTCTCCTCTGGAAGCGCTTTCACTGCAAGCTGCAGATTCCCTCCTAACAGCAAGCTTTAGGATAGGGTACTGAATTGTAACTTACTTTCGCCTAAAAATGCGATTTTGGCAAAGAGAGTATCTCCCGCAGGGAAGCTGCTACCATCAAATCTTTGCCCTCATTAGACTCCCCTCTGGAAGCGCTTTCACTGCAAGCTGCAGATTCCCTCCTAACAGCAAGCTTTAGGATAGGGTACTGAATTGTACCTTAACTGCGGCTAAGAAGGCGATTTTGGCAAAGAGAATATCTACCGCAGGGAAGCTGTTACCATCAAATGTTTGCCCTCATTAGACTCCCCTCTGGAAGCGCTTTCACTGCAAGCTGCAGATTCCCTCCTAACAGCAAGCTTTAGGATAGGGTACTGAATTGTAACTTACTTTCGCCTAATAATGCGATTTTGGCAAAGAGAGTATCTCCCGCAGGGAAGCTGCTACCATCAAATGTTTGCCCTCATTAGACTCCCCTCTGGAAGCGCTTTCACTGCAAGCTGCAGATTCCCTCCTAACAGCAAGCTTTAGGATAGGGTACTGAATTGTAACTTACTTTCGCCTAATAATGCGATTTTGGCAAAGAGAGTATCTCCCGCAGGGAAGCTGCTACCATCAAATGTTTGCCCTCATTAGACTCCCCTCTGGAAGCGCTTTCACTGCAAGCTGCAGATTCCCTCCTAACAGCAAGCTTTAGGATAGGGTACTGAATTGTACCTTAACTGCGGCTAATAAGGCGATTTTGGCAAAGAGAATATCTACCGCAGGGAAGCTGTTACCATCAAATGTTTGCCCTCATTAGACTCCCCTCTGGAAGCGCTTTCACTGCAAGCTGCAGATTCCCTCCTAACAGCAAGCTTTAGGATAGGGTACTGAATTGTAACTTACTTTCGCCTAATAATGCGATTTTGGCAAAGAGAGTATCTCCCGCAGGGAAGCTGCTAACACCAAATGTTTGCCCTCATTAGACTCCGCTCTGGAAGCGCTTTCACTGCAAGCTGCAGATTCCCTCCTAACAGCAAGCTGTAGGACAGTATACTGAAGTGTACCTTAACTGCGGCTAATAAGGCGATTATGGCAAAGAGAGTATCTCCCGCAGGGAAGCTGCTACCACCAAATGCTTGCCCTCATTAGATTCCCCTCTGGAAGCGCTTTCACTGCAAGCTGCAGATTCCCTCCTAACAGCAAGCTTTAGGATAGGGTACTGAATTGTAACTTAACTGCGGCTAATAAGGCGATTTTGGCAAAGAGAGTATCTGCCGCAGGGAAGCTGCTACCATCAAATATTTGCCCTCATTAGACTCTCCTCTGGAAGCGCTTTCACTGCAAGCTGCAGATTCCCTCCTAACAGCAAGCTTTAGGATAGGGTACTGAATTGTAACTTACTTTCGCCTAATAATGCGATTTTGGCAAAGAGAGTATCTCCCGCAGGGATGTTGCTACCATCAAATGTTTGCCCTCATTAGACTCCCCTCTGGAAGCGATTTCACTGCAAGCTGCAGATTCCCTCCTAACAGCAAGCTTTAGGATAGGGTACTGAATTGTAACTTACTTTCGCCTAATAATGCGATTTTGGCAAAGAGAGTATCTCCCGCAGGGAAGCTGCTACCATCAAATCTTTGCCCTCATTAGACTCCCCTCTGGAAGTGCTTTCACTGCAAGCTGCAGATTCCCTCCTAACAGCAAGCTTTAGGATAGGGTACTGAATTGTAACTTACTTTCGCCTAATAATGCGATTTTGGCAAAGAGAGTATCTCCCGCAGGGAAGCTGCTACCATCAAATATTTGCCCTCATTAGACTCTCCTCTGGAAGCGCTTTCACTGCAAGCTGCAGATTCCCTCCTAACAGCAAGCTTTAGGATAGTGTACTGAATTGTATCTTACTTTCGCCTAATAATGCGATTTTGGCAAAGAGACTATCTCCCGCAGGGAAGCTGCTACCATCAAATGTTTGCCCTCATTAGACTCCCCTCTGGAAGCGCTTTCACTGCAAGCTGCAGATTCCCTCCTAACAGCAAGCTTTAGGATAGGGTACTGAATTGTACCTTAACTGCGGCTAATAAGGCTATTTTGGCAAAGAGAATATCTACCGCAGGGAAGCTGTTACCATCAAATGTTTGCCCTCATTAGACTCCCCTCTGGAAGCGCTTTCACTGCAAGCTGCAGATTCCCTCCTAACAGCAAGCTTTAGGATAGGGTACTGAATTGTAACTTACTTTCGCCTAATAATGCGATTTTGGCAAAGAGAGTATCACCCGCAGGGAAGCTGATACCATCAAATGTTTGCCCTCATTAGACTCCCCTTTGGAAGCGCATTCACTGCAAGCTGCAGATTCCCTCATAACAGCAAGATTTAGGATAGGGTACTGAATTGTAACTTAACTGCGGCTAATAATGCGATTTTGGCAAAGAGAGTATCTCCCGCAGGGAAGCTGCTACCATCAAATGTTTGCCCTCATTAGACTCCCCTCTGGAAGCGCTTTCACTGCAAGCTGCAGATTCCCTCCTAACAGCAAGCTTTAGGATAGGGTACTGAATTGTAACTTACTTTCGCCTAATAATGCGATTTTGGCAAAGAGAGTATCTCACGCAGGGTAGCTGCTACCATCAAATGTTTGCCCTCATTACACTCCCTTCTGGATGCGCTTTCACTGCAAGCTGCAGATTCCCTCCTAACAGCAAGCTTTAGGATAGGGTACTGAATTGTATCTTACTTTCGCATAATAATGCGATTTTGGCAAAGAGACTATCTCCCGCAGGGAAGTTGCTACCATCAAATATTTGCCCTCATTAGACTCTCCTCTGGAAGCGCTTTCACTGCAAGCTGCAGATTCCCTCCTAACAGCAAGCTTTAGGATAGGGTACTGAATTGTAACTTACTTTCGCCTAATAATGCGATTTTGGCAAAGAGACTATCTCCCGCAGGGAAGCTGCTACCATCAAATATTTGCCCTCATTAGACTCTCCTCTGGAAGCGCTTTCACTGCAAGCTGCAGATTCCCTCCTAACAGCAAGCTTTAGGATAGTGTACTGAATTGTATCTTACTTTCGCCTAATAATGCGATTTTGGCAAAGAGACTATCTCCCGCAGGGAAGCTGCTACCATCAAATGTTTGCCCTCATTAGACTCCCCTCTGGAAGCGCTTTCACTGCAAGCTGCAGATTCCCTCCTAACAGCAAGCTTTAGGATAGGGTACTGAATTGTACCTTAACTGCGGCTAATAAGGCTATTTTGGCAAAGAGAATATCTACCGCAGGGAAGCTGTTACCATCAAATGTTTGCCCTCATTAGACTCCCCTCTGGAAGCGCTTTCACTGCAAGCTGCAGATTCCCTCCTAACAGCAAGCTTTAGGATAGGGTACTTAATTGTAACTTACTTTCGCCTAATAATGCGATTTTGGCAAAGAGAGTATCACCCGCAGGGAAGCTGATACCATCAAATGTTTGCCCTCATTAGACTCCCCTTTGGAAGCGCATTCACTGCAAGCTGCAGATTCCCTCATAACAGCAAGATTTAGGATAGGGTACTGAATTGTAACTTAACTGCGGCTAATAATGCGATTTTGGCAAAGAGAGTATCTCCCGCAGGGAAGCTGCTACCATCAAATGTTTGCCCTCATTAGACTCCCCTCTGGAAGCGCTTTCACTGCAAGCTGCAGATTCCCTCCTAACAGCAAGCTTTAGGATAGGGTACTGAATTGTAACTTACTTTCGCCTAATAATGCGATTTTGGCAAAGAGAGTATCTCACGCAGGGTAGCTGCTACCATCAAATGTTTGCCCTCATTACACTCCCTTCTGGATGCGCTTTCACTGCAAGCTGCAGATTCCCTCCTAACAGCAAGCTTTAGGATAGGGTACTGAATTGTAACTTACTTTCGCATAATAATGCGATTTTGGCAAAGAGACTATCTCCCGCAGGGAAGTTGCTACCATCAAATATTTGCCCTCATTAGACTCTCCTCTGGAAGCGCTTTCACTGCAAGCTGCAGATTCCCTCCTAACAGCAAGCTTTAGGATAGGGTACTGAATTGTAACTTACTTTCGCCTAATAATGCGATTTTGGCAAAGAGAGTATCTCCCGCAGGGAAGCTGCTACCATCAAATGTTTGCCCTCATTAGACTCCCCTCTGGAAGCACTTTCACTGCAAGCTGCAGATTCCCTCCTAACAGCAAGCTTTAGGATAAGGTACTGAATTGTAACTTACTTTCGCCTAATAACGCGATTTTTGCAAAGAGAGTATCTCCCGCAGGGAAGCTGCTACCATCAAATATTTGCCCTCATTAGACTCTCCTCTGGAATCGCTTTCACTGCAAGCTGCAGATTCCATCCTAACAGCAAGCTTTAGG
The DNA here is from genome assembly GCF_032191515.1 of Phaenicophaeus curvirostris. Lineage (NCBI taxonomy): Eukaryota > Metazoa > Chordata > Aves > Cuculiformes > Cuculidae > Phaenicophaeus > Phaenicophaeus curvirostris. The sequence continues at coordinate 418,740 of NW_027206762.1, read as the reverse complement.
ATAGGGTACTGAATTGTAACTTAACTGCGGCTAATAAGGCGATTTTGGCAAAGAGAGTATCTCCCGCAGGGAAGCTGCTACCATCAAATGTTTGCCTTCATTAGACTCCCCTCTGGAAGCGCTTTCACTGCAAGCTGCAGATTCCCTCCTAACAGCAAGCTTTAGGACAGTGTACTGAATTGTAACTTAACTGCGGCTAATAAGGCGATTTTGGCAAAGAGAATACCTCCCGCAGGGAAGCTGCTACCATCAAATGCTTGCCCTCATTAGACTCCCCTCTGGAAGCGCTTTCACTGCAAGCTGCAGATTCCCTCCTAACAGCAAGCTTTAGGATAGGGTACTGAATTGTAACTTACTTTCGCCTAATAATGTGATTTTGGCAAAGAGAGTATCTCACGCAGGGAAGCTGCTACCATCAAATGTTTGCCCTCATTACACTCCCTTCTGGATGCGCTTTCACTGCAAGCTGCAGATTCCCTCCTAACAGCAAGCTGTAGGACAGTATACTGAATTGTAACTTAACTGCGGCTAATAAGGCGATTTTGGCAAAGAGAATATCTCCCGCAGGGAAGCTGCTACCATCAAATGCTTGCCCTCATTAGACTCCCCTCTGGAAGCGCTTTCACTGCAAGCTGCAGCTTCCCTCCCAACAGAAAGCTTTAGGATAGGGTACTGAATTGTAACTTAGTTTCGCCTAATAATGCGATTTTGGAAAAGAGACTATCTCCCGCAGGGAAGCTGCTACCATCAAATATTTGCCCTCATTAGACTCTCCTCTGGAAGCGCTTTCACTGCAAGCTGCAGATTCCCTCCTAACAGCAAGCTTTAGGATAGTGTACTGAATTGTAACTTACTTTCGCCTAATAATGCGATTTTGGCAAAGAGACTATCTCCCGCAGGGAAGCTGCTACCATCAAATGTTTGCCCTCATTAGACTCCCCTCTGGAAGCGCTTTCACTGCAAGCTGCAGATTCCCTCCTAACAGCAAGCTTTAGGATAGGGTACTGAATTGTAACTTACTTTCGCCTAATAATGCGATTTTGGCAAAGAGACTATCTCCCGCAGGGAAGCTGCTACCATCAAATATTTGCCCTCATTAGACTCTCCTCTGGAAGCGCTTTCACTGCAAGCTGCAGATTCCCTCCTAACAGCAAGCTTTAGGATAGGGTACTGAATTGTAACTTACTTTCGCCTAATAATGCGATTTTGGCAAAGAGACTATCTCCCGCAGGGAAGCTGCTACCATCAAATATTTGCCCTCATTAGACTCTCCTCTGGAAGCGCTTTCACTGCAAGCTGCAGATTCCCTCCTAACAGCAAGCTTTAGGATAGGGTACTGAATTGTAACTTACTTTCGCCTAATAATGCGATTTTGGCAAAGAGAGTATCTCCCGCAGGGAAGCTGCTACCATCAAATGTTTGCCCTCATTAGACTCCCCTCTGGAAGCGCTTTCACTGCAAGCTGCAGATTCCCTCCTAACAGCAAGCTTTAGGATAGGGTACTGAATTGTACCTTAACTGCGGCTAATAAGGCGATTTTGGCAAAGAGAATATCTACCGCAGGGAAGCTGTTACCATCAAATGTTTGCCCTCATTAGACTCCCATCTGGAAGCGCTTTCACTGCAAGCTGCAGATTCCCTCCTAACAGCAAGCTTTAGGATAGGGTACTGAATTGTAACTTACTTTCGCCTAATAATGCGATTTTGGCAAAGAGAGTATCTCCCGCAGGGAAGCTGCTAACACCAAATGTTTGCCCTCATTAGACTCCGCTCTGGAAGCGCTTTCACTGCAAGCTGCAGATTCCCTCCTAACAGCAAGCTGTAGGACAGTATACTGAATTGTAACTTAACTGCGGCTAATAAGGCGATTATGGCAAAGAGAGTATCTCCCGCAGGGAAGCTGCTACCACCAAATGCTTGCCCTCATTAGACTCCCCTCTGGAAGCGCTTTCACTGCAAGCTGCAGATTCCCTCCTAACAGCAAGCTTTAGGATAGGGTACTGAATTGTAACTTAACTGCGGCTAATAAGGCGATTTTGGCAAAGAGAGTATCTCCCGCAGGGAAGCTGCTACCATCAAATATTTGCCCTCATTAGACTCTCCTCTGGAAGCGCTTTCACTGCAAGCTGCAGATTCCCTCCTAACAGCAAGCTTTAGGATAGGGTACTGAATTGTAACTTACTTTCGCCTAATAATGCGATTTTGGCAAAGAGAGTATCTCCCGCAGGGAAGTTGCTACCATCAAATGTTTGCCCTCATTAGACTCCCCTCTGGAAGCGATTTCACTGCAAGCTGCAGATTCCCTCCTAACAGCAAGCTTTAGGATAGGGTACTGAATTGTAACTTACTTTCGCCTAATAATGCGATTTTGGCAAAGAGAGTATCTCCCGCAGGGAAGCTGCTACCATCAAATATTTGCCCTCATTAGACTCTCCTCTGGAAGCGCTTTCACTGCAAGCTGCAGATTCCCTCCTAACAGCAAGCTTTAGGATAGTGTACTGAATTGTATCTTACTTTCGCCTAATAATGCGATTTTGGCAAAGAGACTATCTCCCGCAGGGAAGCTGCTACCATCAAATGTTTGCCCTCATTAGACTCCCCTCTGGAAGCGCTTTCACTGCAAGCTGCAGATTCCCTCCTAACAGCAAGCTTTAGGATAGGGTACTGAATTGTAACTTACTTTCGCCTAATAACGCGATTATGGCAAAGAGAGTATCTCCCGCAGGGAAGCTGCTACAATCAAATCTTTGCCCTCATTAGACTCCCCTCTGGAAGCGCTTTCACTGCAAGCTGCAGATTCCCTCCTAACAGCAAGCTTTAGGATAGGGTACTGAATTGTACCTTAACTGCGGCTAATAAGGCTATTTTGGCAAAGAGAATATCTACCGCAGGGAAGCTGTTACCATCAAATGTTTGCCCTCATTAGACTCCCCTCTGGAAGTGCTTTCACTGCAAGCTGCAGATTCCCTCCTAACAGCAAGCTTTAGGATAGGGTACTGAATTGTAACTTACTTTCGCCTAATAATGCGATTTTGGCAAAGAGAGTATCACCCGCAGGGAAGCTGATACCATCAAATGTTTGCCCTCATTAGACTCCCCTTTGGAAGCGCATTCACTGCAAGCTACAGATTCCCTCATAACAGCAAGATTTAGGATAGGGTACTGAATTGTAACTTAACTGCGGCTAATAATGCGATTTTGGCAAAGAGAGTATCTCCCGCAGGGAAGCTGCTACCATCAAATGTTTGCCCTCATTAGACTCCCCTCTGGAAGCGCTTTCACTGCAAGCTGCAGATTCCCTCCTAACAGCAAGCTTTAGGATAGGGTACTGAATTGTAACTTACTTTCGCCTAATAATGCGATTTTGGCAAAGAGAGTATCTCACGCAGGGAAGCTGCTACCATCAAATGTTTGCCCTCATTACACTCCCTTCTGGATGCGCTTTCACTGCAAGCTGCAGATTCCCTCCTAACAGCAAGCTTTAGGATAGGGTACTGAATTGTAACTTACTTTCGCATAATAATGCGATTTTGGCAAAGAGACTATCTCCCGCAGGGAAGTTGCTACCATCAAATATTTGCCCTCATTAGACTCTCCTCTGGAAGCGCTTTCACTGCAAGCTGCAGATTCCCTCCTAACAGCAAGCTTTAGGATAGGGTACTGAATTGTAACTTACTTTCGCCTAATAATGCGATTTTGGCAAAGAGAGTATCTCCCGCAGGGAAGCTGCTACCATCAAATGTTTGCCCTCATTAGACTCCCCTCTGGAAGCACTTTCACTGCAAGCTGCAGATTCCCTCCTAACAGCAAGCTTTAGGATAAGGTACTGAATTGTAACTTAACTGCGGCTAATAAGGCGATTTTGGCAAAGAGAGTATCTCCCGCAGGGAAGCTGCTACCATCAAATGTTTGCCTTCATTAGACTCCCCTCTGGAAGCGCTTTCACTGCAAGCTGCAGATTCCCTCCTAACAGCAAGCTTTAGGACAGTGTACTGAATTGTAACTTAACTGCGGCTAATAAGGCGATTTTGGCAAAGAGAATATCTCCCGCAGGGAAGCTGCTACCATCAAATGCTTGCCCTCATTAGACTCCCCTCTGGAAGCGCTTTCACTGCAAGCTGCAGATTCCCTCCTAACAGCAAGCTTTAGGATAGGGTACTGAATTGTAACTTACTTTCGCCTAATAATGTGATTTTGGCAAAGAGAGTATCTCACGCAGGGAAGCTGCTACCATCAAATGTTTGCCCTCATTACACTCCCTTCTGGATGCGCTTTCACTGCAAGCTGCAGATTCCCTCCTAACAGCAAGCTGTAGGACAGTATACTGAATTGTAACTTAACTGCGGCTAATAAGGCGATTTTGGCAAAGAGAATATCTCCCGCAGGGAAGCTGCTACCATCAAATGCTTGCCCTCATTAGACTCCCCTCTGGAAGCGCTTTCACTGCAAGCTGCAGCTTCCCTCCCAACAGAAAGCTTTAGGATAGGGTACTGAATTGTAACTTAGTTTCGCCTAATAATGCGATTTTGGAAAAGAGACTATCTCCCGCAGGGAAGATGCTACCATCAAATATTTGCCCTCATTAGACTCTCCTCTGGAAGCGCTTTCACTGCAAGCTGCATATTCCCTCCTAACAGCAAGCTTTAGGATAGGGTACTGAATTGTAACTTACTTTCGCCTAATAATGCGATTTTGGCAAAGAGACTATCTCCCGCAGGGAAGCTGCTACCATCAAATGTTTGCCCTCATTAGACTCCCCTCTGGAAGCGCTTTCACTGCAAGCTGCAGATTCCCTCCTAACAGCAAGCTTTAGGATAGGGTACTGAATTGTAACTTAATTTCGCCTAATAATGCGATTTTGGCAAAGAGAGTATCTCCCGCAGGGAAGCTGCTACCATCAAATCTTTGCCCTCATTAGACTCCCCTCTGGAAGCGCTTTCACTGCAAGCTGCAGATTCCCTCCTAACAGCAAGCTTTAGGATAGGGTACTGAATTGTAACTTACTTTCGCCTAATAATGCGATTTTGGCAAAGAGACTATCTCCCGCAGGGAAGCTGCTACCATCAAATATTTGCCCTCATTAGACTCTCCTCTGGAAGCGCTTTCACTGCAAGCTGCAGATTCCCTCCTAACAGCAAGCTTTAGGATAGGGTACTGAATTGTAACTTACTTTCGCCTAATAATGCGATTTTGGCAAAGAGAGTATCTCCCGCAGGGAAGCTGCTACCATCAAATGTTTGCCCTCATTAGACTCCCCTCTGGAAGCGCTTTCACTGCAAGCTGCAGATTCCCTCCTAACAGCAAGCTTTAGGATAGGGTACTGAATTGTAACTTACTTTCGCCTAATAATGCGATTTTGGCAAAGAGAGTATCTCCCGCAGGGAAGCTGCTACCATCAAATGTTTGCCCTCATTAGACTCCCCTCTGGAAGCGCTTTCACTGCAAGCTGCAGATTCCCTCCTAACAGCAAGCTTTAGGATAGGGTACTGAATTGTAACTTACTTTCGCCTAATAATGCGATTTTGGCAAAGAGAGTATCTCCCGCAGGGAAGCTGCTAACACCAAATGTTTGCCCTCATTAAACTCCGCTCTGGAAGCGCTTTCACTGCAAGCTGCAGATTCCCTCCTAACAGCAAGCTGTAGGACAGTATACTGAATTGTATCTTAACTGCGGCTAATAAGGGGATTTTGGCAAAGAGAATATCTCCCGCAGGGAAGCTGCTACCATCAAATGCTTGCCCTCATTAGACTCCCCTCTGGAAGCGCTTTCACTGCAAGCTGCAGATTCCCTCCTAACAGCAAGCTTTAGGATAGGGTACTGAACTGTAACTTAACTGCGGCTAATAAGGCGATTTTGTCAAAGAGAGTATCTCCCGCAGGGAAGCTGCTACCATCAAATATTTGCCCTCATTAGACTCTCCTCTGGAAGCGCTTTCACTGCAAGCTGCAGATTCCCTCCTAACAGCAAGCTTTAGGATAGGGTACTGAATTGTAACTTACTTTCGCCTAATAATGCGATTTTGGCAAAGAGAGTATCTCCCGCAGGGAAGTTGCTACCATCAAATGTTTGCCCTCATTAGACTCCCCTCTGGAAGCGATTTCACTGCAAGCTGCAGATTCCCTCCTAACATCAAGCTTTAGGATAGGGTACTGAATTGTAACTTACTTTCGCCTAATAATGCGATTTTGGCAAAGAGAGTATCTCCCGCAGGGAAGCTGCTACCATCAAATCTTTGCCCTCATTAGACTCCCCTCTGGAAGCGCTTTCACTGCAAGCTGCAGATTCCCTCCTAACAGCAAGCTTTAGGATATGGTACTGAATTGTAACTTACTTTCGCCTAATAATGCGATTTTGGCAAAGAGAGTATCTCCCGCAGGGAAGCTGCTACCATCAAATATTTGCCCTCATTAGACTCTCCTCTGGAAGCGCTTTCACTGCAAGCTGCAGATTCCCTCCTAACAGCAAGCTTTAGGATAGTGTACTGAATTGTATCTTACTTTCGCCTAATAATGCGATTTTGGCAAAGAGACTATCTCCCGCAGGGAAGCTGCTACCATCAAATGTTTGCCCTCCTTAGACTCCCCTCTGGAAGCGCTTTCACTGCAAGCTGCAGATTCCCTCCTAACAGCAAGCTTTAGGATAGGGTACTGAATTGTAACTTACTTTCGCCTAATAACGCGATTATGGCAAAGAGAGTATCTCCCGCAGGGAAGCTGCTACCATCAAATATTTGCCCTCATTAGACTCCCCTCTGGAAGCGCTTTCACTGCAAGCTGCAGATTCCCTCCTAACAGCAAGCTTTAGGATAGGGTACTGAATTGTACCTTAACTGCGGCTAATAAGGCTATTTTGGCAAAGAGAATATCTACCGCAGGGAAGCTGTTACCATCAAATGTTTGCCCTCATTAGACTCCCCTCTGGAAGCGCTTTCACTGCAAGCTGCAGATTCCCTCCTAACAGCAAGCTTTAGGATAGGGTACTGAATTGTAACTTACTTTCGCATAATAATGCGATTTTGGCAAAGAGAGTATCTCCCGCAGGGAAGCTGCTAACACCAAATGTTTGCCCTCATTAGACTCCGCTCTGGAAGCGCTTTCACTGCAAGCTGCAGATTCCCTCCTAACAGCAAGCTGTAGGACAGTATACTGAATTGTATCTTAACTGCGGCTAATAAGGCGATTTTGGCAAAGAGAATATCTCCCGCAGGGAAGCTGCTACCATCAAATGCTTGCCCTCATTAGACTCCCCTCTGGAAGCGCTTTCACTGCAAGCTGCAGATTCCCTCCTAACAGCAAGCTTTAGGATAGGGTACTGAACTGTAACTTAACTGCGGCTAATAAGGCGATTTTGGCAAAGAGAGTATCTCCCGCAGGGAAGCTGCTACCATCAAATATTTGCCCTCATTAGACTCCCCTCTGGAAGCGCTTTCACTGCAAGCTGCAGATTCCCTCCTAACAGCAAGCTTTAGGATAGGGTACTGAATTGTAACTTACTTTCGCCTAATAATGCGATTTTGGCAAAGAGACTATCTCCCGCAGGGAAGCTGCTACCATCAAATGTTTGCCCTCATTAGACTCCCCTCTGGAAGCGCTTTCACTGCAAGCTGCAGATTCCCTCCTAACAGCAAGCTTTAGGATAGTGTACTGAATTGTATCTTACTTTCGCCTTATAATGCTATTTTGGCAAAGAGAATATCTCCCGCAGGGAAGCTGCTACCATCAAATGTTTGCCCTCATTAGACTCCCCTCTGGAAGCGCTTTCACTGCAAGCTGCAGATTCCCTCCTAACAGCAAGCTTTAGGATAGGGTACTGAATTGTATCTTACTTTCGCCTAATAATGCGATTTTGGCAAAGAGAGTATCTCCCGCAGGGAAGCTGCTACCATCAAATGTTTGCCCTCATTAGACTCCCTTCTGGAAGCGCTTTCACTGCAAGCTGCAGATTCCCTCCTAACAGCAAGCTTTAGGATAGGGTACTGAATTGTAACTTACTTTCGCCTAATAATGCGATTTTGTCAAAGAGAGTATCTCCCGCAGGGAAGCTGCTACCATCAAATCTTTGCCCTCATTAGACTCCCCTCTGGAAGCGCTTTCACTGCAAGCTGCAGATTCCCTCCTAACAGCAAGCTTTAGGATAGGGTACTGAATTGTAACTTACTTTCGCCTAAGAATGCGATTTTGGCAAAGCGAGTATCTCCCGCAGGGAAGATGCTACCATCAAATCTTTGCCCTCATTAGACTCCCCTCTGGAAGCGCTTTCACTGCAAGCTGCAGATTCCCTCCTAACAGCAAGCTTTAGGATAGGGTACTGAATTGTACCTTAACTGTGGCTAATAAGGCGATTTTGGCAAAGAGACTATCTACCGCAGGGAACCTGTTACCATCAAATGTTTGCCCTCATTAGACTCCCCTCTGGAAGCGCTTTCACTGCAAGCTGCAGATTCCCTCCTAACAGCAAGCTTTAGGATAGGGTACTGAATTGTATCTTACTTTCGCCTAATAATGCGATTATGGAAAAGAGAGTATCTCCCGCAGGGAAGCTGCTACCGTAAAATATTTGCCCTCATTAGACTCTCCTCTGGAAGCGCTTTCACTGCAAGCTGCAGATTCCCTTCTAACAGCAAGCTTTAGGATAGGGTACTGAATTGGATCTTAACTGCGGCTATTAAGGCGATTATGGCAAAGAGAGTATCTCCCGCAGGGAAGCTGCTACCATTAAATGTTTGCCCTCATTAGACTCCCCTCTGGAAGCGCTTTCACTGCAAGCTGCACATTCCCTCCTAACAGCAAGCTGTAGGACAGTGTACTGAATTGTAACTTAACTGCGGCTAATAAGGCGATTTTGGCAAAGAGAATATCTCCCGCAGGGAAGCTGCTACCATCAAATGCTTGCCCTCATTAGACTCCCCTCTGGAAGCGCTTTCACTGCAAGCTGCAGATTCCCTCCGAACAGCAAGCTTTAGGATAGGGTACTGAACTGTAACTTAACTGCGGCTAATAATGCGATTTTGGCAAAGAGAGTATCTCCCGCAGGGAAGCTGCTACCATCAAATGTTTGCCCTCATTACACTCTCCTCTGGAAGCGCTTTCACTGCAAGCTGCAGATTCCCTCCTAACAGCAAGCTTTAGGATAGAGTACTGAATTGTAACTTACTTTCGCCTTATAATGCGATTTTGGCAAAGAGAATATCTCCCGCAGGGAAGCTGCTACCATCAAATGTTTGCCCTCATTAGACTCCCCTCTGGAAGTGCTTTCACTGCAAGCTGCAGATTCCCTCCTAACAGCAAGCTTAAGGATAGGGTACTGAATTGTAACTTACTTTCGACTAATAATGCGATTTTGGCAAAGAGAGTATCTCCCGCAGGGAAGCTGCTACCATCAAATCTTTGCCCTCATTAGACTCCCCTCTGGAAGCGCTTTCACTGCAAGCTGCAGATTCCCTCCTAACAGCAAGCTTTAGGATAGGGTACTGAATTGTACCTTAACTGCGGCTAATAAGGCGATTTTTTCAAAGATAATATATACCACAGGGAACCTGTTACCATCAAATGTTTGCCCTCATTAGACTCCCCTCTGGAAGCGCTTTCACTGCAAGCTGCAGATTCCCTCCTAACAGCAAGCTTTAGGATAGGGTACTGAACTGTAACTTAACTACGGCTAATAAGGCGATTTTGACAAAGGGAGTTTCTCCCGCAGGGAAGCTGCTATCATCAAATCTTTGCCCTCATTAGACTCCCCTCTGGAAGCGCTTTCACTGCAAGCTGCAGATTCCCTCCTAACAGCAAGCTTTAGGATAGGGTACTGAATTGTAACTTACTTTCGCCTAATAATGCGATTTTGGCAAAGAGAGTATCTCCCGCAGGGAAGCTGCTACCATCAAATATTTGCCCTCATGACACTCTCCTCTGGAAGCGCTTTCACTGCAAGCTGCAGATTCCCTCCTAACAGCAAGTTTTAGGATAGAGTACTGAATTGTAACTTACTTTTGACTAATAATGCGATTTTGGCAAAGAGAGTATCTCCCGCAGGGAAGCTGCTACCATCAAATCTTTGCCCTCATTAGACTCCCCTCTGGGAGTGCTTTCACTACAAGCTGCAGATTCCCTCCTAACAGCAAGCTTTAGGATAGGGTACTGAATTGTACCTTAACTGCGGCTAATAAGGCGATTATGGCAAAGAGAGTGTCTCCCGCAGGGAAGCTGCTAACACCAAATGTTTGCCCTCATTAGACTCCCCTCTGGAAGCGCTTTCACTGCAAGCTGCAGATTCCCTCCTAACAACAAGCTGTAGGACAGTATACTGATTTGTATCTTAACTGCGGCTAATAAGGCGATTTTGGCAAAGAGAGAATCTCCCGCAGGGAAGCTGCTACCATCAAATGCTTGCCCTCATTAGACTCCCCTCTGGAAGCGCTTTCACTGCAAGCTGCAGATTCCCTCCTAACAGCAAGCTTTAGGATAGGGTACTGAACTGTAACTTAACTGCGGCTAATAAGGCGATTTTGGCAAAGAGAGTATCTCCCGCAGGGAAGCTGCTACCATCAAATATTTGCCCTCATTAGACTCCCCTCTGGAAGCGCTTTCACTGCAAGCTGCAGATTCCCTCCTAACAGCAAGCTTTAGGATAGGGTACTGAATTGTAACTTACTTTCGCCTAATAATGCGATTTTGGCAAAGAGAGTATCTCCCGCAGGGAAGCTGCTACCATCAAATGTTTGCCCTCATTAGACTCCCCTCTGGAAGCGCTTTCACTGCAAGCTGCAGATTCCCTCCTAACAGCAAGCTTTAGGATAGTGTACTGAATTGTATCTTACTTTCGCCTTATAAAGCGATTTTGGCAAAGAGAATATCTCCCGCAGGGAAGCTGCTACCATCAAATGTTTGCCCTCATTAGACTCCCCTCTGGAAGCGCTTTCACTGCAAGCTGCAGATTCCCTCCTAACAGCAAGCTTTAGGATAGGGTACTGAATTGTAACTTACTTTCGCCTAATAATGCGATTTTGGCAAAGAGAGTATCTCCCGCAGGGAAGCTGCTACCATCAAATGTTTGCCCTCATTAGACTCCCCTCTGGAAGCGCTTTCACTGCAAGCTGCAGATTCCCTCCTAACAGCAAGCTTTAGGATAGGGTACTGAATTGTAACTTACTTTCGCCTTATAATGCGATTTTGGCAAAGAGAGTATCTCCCGCAGGGAAGCTGCTACCATCAAATCTTTGCCCTCATTAGACTCCCCTCTGGAAGCGCTTTCACTGCAAGCTGCAGATTCCCTCCTAACAGCAAGCTTTAGGATAGGGTACTGAATTGTAACTTACTTTCGCCTAAGAATGCGATTTTGGCAAAGCGAGTATCTCCCGCAGGGAAGATGCTACCATCAAATCTTTGCCCTCATTAGACTCCCCTCTGGAAGCGCTTTCACTGCAAGCTGCAGATTCCCTCCTAACAGCAAGCTTTAGGATAGGGTACTGAATTGTACCTTAACTGTGGCTAATAAGGCGATTTTGGCAAAGAGACTATCTACCGCAGGGAACCTGTTACCATCAAATGTTTGCCCTCATTAGACTCCCCTCTGGAAGCGCTTTCACTGCGAGCTGCAGATTCCCTCCTAACAGCAAGCTTTAGGATAGGGTACTGAATTGTAACTTACTTTCGCCTAATAATGCGATTATGGAAAAGAGAGTATCTCCCGCAGGGAAGCTGCTACCGTCAAATATTTGCCCTCATTAGACTCTCCTCTGGAAGCGCTTTCACTGCAAGCTGCAGATTCCCTTCTAACAGCAAGCTTTAGGATAGGGTACTGAATTGGATCTTAACTGCGGCTAATAAGGCGATTATGGCAAAGAGAGTATCTCCCGCAGGGAAGCTGCTACCATTAAATGTTTGCCCTCATTAGACTCCCCTCTGGAAGCGCTTTCACTGCAAGCTGCACATTCCCTCCTAACAGCAAGCTGTAGGACAGTGTACTGAATTGTAACTTAACTGCGGCTAATAAGGCGATTTTGGCAAAGAGAATATCTCCCGCAGGGAAGCTGCTACCATCAAATGCTTGCCCTCATTAGACTCCCCTCTGGAAGCGCTTTCACTGCAAGCTGCAGATTCCCTCCGAACAGCAAGCTTTAGGATAGGGTACTGAACTGTAACTTAACTGCGGCTAATAATGCGATTTCTGCAAAGAGAGTATCTCCCGCAGGGAAGCTGCTACCATCAAATATTTGCCCTCATTAGACTCCCCTCTGGAAGCGCTTTCACTGCAAGCTGCAGATTCCCTCCTAACAGCAAGCTTTAGGATAGGGTACTGAATTGTAACTTACTTTCGCCTAATAATGCGATTTTGGCAAAGAGAGTATCTCCCGCAGGGAAGCTGCTACCATCAAATATTTGCCCTCATTACACTCTCCTCTGGAAGCGCTTTCACTGCAAGCTGCAGATTCCCTCCTAACAGCAAGCTTTAGGATAGAGTACTGAATTGTAACTTACTTTCGCCTTATAATGCGATTTTGGCAAAGAGAATATCTCCCGCAGGGAAGCTGCTACCATCAAATGTTTGCCCTCATTAGACTCCCCTCTGGAAGTGCTTTCACTGCAAGCTGCAGATTCCCTCCTAACAGCAAGCTTTAGGATAGGGTACTGAATTGTAACTTACTTACGACTAATAATGCGATTTTGGCAAAGAGAGTATCTCCCGCAGGGAAGCTGCTACCATCAAATCTTTGCCCTCATTAGACTCCCCTCTGGAAGCGCTTTCACTGCAAGCTGCAGATTCCCTCCTAACAGCAAGCTTTAGGATAGGGTACTGAATTGTACCTTAACTGCGGCTAATAAGGCGATTTTGTCAAAGATAATATATACCGCAGGGAACCTGTTACCATCAAATGTTTGCCCTCATTAGACTCCCCTCTGGAAGCGCTTTCACTGCAAGCTGCAGATTCCCTCCTAACAGCAAGCTTTAGGATAGGGTACTGAACTGTAACTTAACTACGGCTAATAAGGCGATTTTGACAAAGGGAGTATATCCCGCAGGGAAGCTGCTACCATCAAATCTTTGCCCTCATTAGACTCCCCTCTGGAAGCGCTTTCACTGCAAGCTGCAGATTCCCTCCTAACAGCAAGCTTTAGGATAGGGTACTGAATTGTAACTTACTTTCGCCTAATAATGCGATTTTGGCAAAGAGACTATCTCCCGCAGGGAAGCTGCTACCATCAAATATTTGCCCTCATGACACTCTCCTCTGGAAGCGCTTTCACTGCAAGCTGCAGATTCCCTCCTAACAGCAAGTTTTAGGATAGAGTACTGAATTGTAACTTACTTTCGCCTTATAATGCGATTATGGCAAAGAGAATATCTCCCACAGGGAAGCTGCTACCATCAAATGTTTGCCCTCATTAGACTCCCCTCTGGAAGTGCTTTCACTGCAAGCTGCAGACTCCCTCCTAACATCAAGCTTTAGGATAGGGAACTGAATTGTAACTTACTTTTGACTAATAATGCGATTTTGGCAAAGAGAGTATCTCCCGCAGGGAAGCTGCTACCATCAAATGTTTGCCCTCATTAGACTCCCCTCTGGGAGTGCTTTCACTACAAGCTGCAGATTCCCTCCTAACAGCAAGCTTTAGGATAGGGTACTGAATTGTACCTTAACTGCGGCTAATAAGGCGATTATGGCAAAGAGTGTATCTCCCGCAGGGAAGCTGCTACCATTAAATGTTTGCCCTCATTAGACTCCCCTCTGGAAGCGCTTTCACTGCAAGCTGCACATTCCCTCCTAACAGCAAGCTGTAGGACAGTGTACTGAATTGTAACTTAACTGCGGTTAATAAGGCGATTTTGGCAAAGAGAATATCTACCGCAGGGAGGCTGTTACCATCAAATGCTTGCCCTCATTAGACTCCCCTCTGGAAGCGCTTTCACTGCAAGCTGCAGATTCCCTCCTAACAGCAAGCTTTAGGATAGGGTACTGAATTGTAACTTACTTTCGCCTAATAATGCGATTTTGGCAAAGAGACTATCTCCCGCAGGGAAGCTGTTACCATCAAATGTTTGCCCTCATTAGACTCCCCTCTGGAAGCGCTTTCACTGCAAGCTGCAGATTCCCTCCTAACAGCAAGCTTTAGGATAGGGTACTGAATTGTAACTTACTTTCGCCTAATAATGCGATTATGGCAAAGAGACTATCTCCCGCAGGGAAGCTGCTACCATCAAATGTTTGCCCTCATTAGACTCCCTTCTGGAAGCGCTTTCACTGCAAGCTGCAGATTCCCTCCTAACAGCAAGCTTTAGGATAGGGTACTGAATTGTAACTTACTTTCGCCTAATAATGCGATTTTGGCAAAGAGAGTATCTCCCGCAGGGAATCTGCTACCATCAGATGTTTGCCCTCATTAGACTCCCCTCTGGAAGCGCTTTCACTGCAAGCTGCAGATTCCCTCCTAACATCAAGCTTTAGGATAGGGTACTGAATTGTAACTTACTTTCGCCTAATAATGCGATTTTGGCAAAGAGAGTATCTCCCGCAGGGAAGCTGCTACCATCAAATCTTTGCCCTCATTAGACTCCCCTCTGGAAGCGCTTTCACTGCAAGCTGCAGATTCCCTCCTAACAGCAAGCTTTAGGATAGGGTACTGAATTGTACCTTAACTGCGGGCAATAAGGCGATTTTGGCAAAGATAATATCTACTGCAGGGAACCTGTTACCATCAAATGTTTGCCCTCAATAGACTCCCCTCTGGAAGCGCTTTCACTGCAATCTGCAGATTCCCTCCTAACAGCAAGCTTTAGGATAGGGTACTGAATTGTAACTTACTTTCGCCTAATAATGCGATTTTGGCAAAGAGATTATCACCCGCAGGGAAGCTGCTAACATCAAATGTTTGCCCTCATTAGACTCCCCTCTGGAAGCGCTTTCACTGCAAGCTGCAGATTCCCTCCTAACAGTAAACTGTAGGACAGTGTACTGAATTGTAACTTAACTGCGGCTAATAAGGCGATTTTGGCAAAGAGAATATCTCCCGCAGGGAAGCTGCTACCATCTAATATTTGCCCTCATTAGACTCCCCTCTGGAAGCGCTTTCACTGCAAGCTGCAGATTCCCTACTAACAGCAAGCTTTAGGATAGGGTACTGAATTGTAACTTACTTTCGCCTAATAATGCGATTTTGGAAAAGAGACTATCTCCCGCACGGAACCTGCTACCATCAAATATTTGCCCTCATTAGACTCTCCTCTCGAAGCGCTTTCACTGCAAGCTGCAGATTCCCTTCTAACAGCAAGCTTTAGGATAGGGTACTGAATTGTAACTTACTTACGCCTAATAATGCGATTTTGGCAAAGAGAGTATCTCCCGCAGGGAAGCTGCTACCATCAAATGTTTGCCCTCATTAGACTCCCCTCTGAAAGCGCTTTCACTGCAAGCTGCAGATTCCCTCCTAACAGCAAGCTTTAGGATAGGGTACTGAGTTGGATCTTAACTGCGGCTAATAAGGCGATTATGGCAAAGAGAGTATCTCCCGCAGGGAAGCTGCTACCATCAAATGTTTGCCCTCATTAGACTCCCCTCTGGAAGCGCTTTCACTGCAAGCTGCAGATTCCCTCCTAACAGCAAGCTTTAGGATAGGGTACTGAATTGTAACTTACTTTCGCCTAATAATGCGATTATGGCAAAGACAGTATCTCCCGCAGGGAAGCTGCTACCATCAAATATTTGCCCTCATTAGACTCTCCTCTGGAAGCGCTTTCACTGCAAGCAGCAGATTCCCTCCTAAGAGCAAGCTTTAGGATAGTGTACTGAATTGTAACTTACTTTCGCCTAATAATGCGATTTTGGCAAAGAGAGTATCTCCCACAGGGAAGCTGCTACCATCAAATGTTTGCCTTCATTAGACTCCCCTCTGGAAGCGCTTTCACTGCAAGCTGCAGATTCCCTCCTAACAGCAAACTTTAGGATAGGGTACTGAATTGTAACTTACTTTCGCCTAATAATGCGATTATGGCAAAGAGAGTATCTCCCGCAGGGAAGCTGCTACCATCAAATATTTGCCCTCATTAGACTCCCCTCTGGAAGCGCTTTCACTGCAAGCTGCAGATTCCCTCCTAACAGCAAGCTTTAGGATAGGGTACTGAATTGCGACTTACTTTCGTATAATAATGCGATTATGGCAAAGAGAGTATCTCCTGCAGGGAAGCTGCTACCATCAAATATTTGCCCTCATTAGACTCCCCTCTGGAAGCGCTTTCACTGCAAGCTGCAGATTCCCTCCTAACAGCAAGCTTTAGGATAGGGTACTGAATTGTAACCTAACTGTGGCTAATAAGGCGATTTTGGCAAAGAGAGTATCTCCCGCAGGGAAGCTGCTAACACCAAATGTTTGCCCTCATTAGACTCCGCTCTGGAAGCGCTTTCACTGCAAGCTGCAGATTCCCTCCTAACAGCAAGCTGTAGGACAGTATACTGAATTATAACTTAACTGCGGCTAATAAGGCGATTATGGCAAAGAGAGTATCTCCCGCAGGGAAGCTGCTACCACCAAATGCTTGCCCTCATTAGACTCCCCTCTGGAAGCGCTTTCACTGCAAGCTGCAGATTCCCTCCTAACAGCAAGCTTTAGGATAGGGTACTGAATTGTAACTTAACTGCGGCTAATAAGGCGATTTTGGCAAAGAGAGTATCTCCCGCAGGGAAGCTGCTACCATCAAATATTTTCCCTCATTAGACTCTCCTCTGGAAGCGCTTTCACTGCAAGCTGCAGATTCCCTCCTAACAGCAAGCTTTAGGATAGGGTACTGAATTGTAACTTACTTTCGCATTATAATGAGATTTTGGCAAAGAGAGTATCTCCCGAAGGGAAGCTGCTACCATCAAATCTTTCCCTCATTAGACTCCCCTCTGGAAACGTTTTAACTGCAAGCTGCAGATTCCCTCCTAACTGCAAGCTTTAGGATAGGGTACTGAATTGTAACTTACTTTCGCCTAATAATGCGATTTTGGCAAAGAGAGTATCTCCCGCAGAGAAGCTGCTACCATAAAATGTTTGCCCTCATTAGACTCCCCTCTGGAAGCGCTTTCACTGCAAGCTGCAGATTCCCTCCTAACAGCAAGCTTTAGGATAGGGTACTGAATTGTAACTTACTTTCGCCTAATAATGCGATTTTGGCAAAGAGATTATCTCCCGCAGGGAAGCTGCTACCATAAAATGTTTGCCCTCATTAGACTCCCCTCTGGAAGCGCTTTCACTGCAAGCTGCAGATTCCCTCCTAACAGCAAGCTTTAGGATAGGGTACTGAATTGTATCTTAACTGCGGCTAATAAGGCGATATTGAAAAAGAGACTATCTCCCGCAGGGAAGCTGTTACCATCAAATGTTTGCCCTCATTAGACTCCCCTCTGGAAACGTTTTAACTGCAAGCTGCAGATTCCCTCCTAACAGCAAGCTTTAGGATAGGGTACTGAATTGTAACTTACTTTCGCCTAATAATGCGATTTTGGCAAAGAGAGTATCTCCCGCAGAGAAGCTGCTACCATAAAATGTTTGCCCTCATTAGACTCCCCTCTGGAAGCGCTTTCACTGCAATCTTCAGATTCCCTCCTAACAGCAAGCTTTAGGATAGGGTACTGAATTGTAACTTACTTTCGCCTAATAATGCGATTTTGGCAAAGAGAGTATCTCCCACAGGGAAGCTGCTACCATCAAATGTTTGCCCTCATTAGACTCCCCTCTGGAAGCGCTTTCACTGCAAGCTGCAGATTCCCTCCTAACAGCAAGCTTTAGGATAGGGTACTGAATTGTAACTTACTTTCGCCTAATAATGCGATTTTGGCAAAGAGACTATCTCCCGCAGGGAAGCTGCTACCATCAAATGTTTGCCCTCATTAGACTCCCCTCTGGAAGCGCTTTCACTGCAAGCTGCAGATTCCCTCCTAACAGCAAGCTTTAGGATAGGGTACTGAATTGTAACTTAACTGCGGCTAATAAGGCGATTTTGGCAAAGAGACTATCTCCCGCAGGGAAGCTGTTACCATCAAATGTTTGCCCTCATTAGACTCCCCTCTGGAAGCGCTTTCACTGCAACCTGCAGATTCCCTCCTAACAGCAAGCTTTAGGATAGGATACTGAATTGTAACTTAACTGCGGCTAATAAGGCGATTTTGGCAAAGAGAGTATCTCCCGCAGAGAAGCTGCTACCATCAAATGTTTGGCCTCATTAGACTCCCCTCTGGAAGCGCTTTCACTGCAAGCTGCAGATTCCCTCCTAACAGCAAGCTTTAGGATAGGGTACTGAATTGTAACTTACTTTCGCCTAATAATGCGATTTTGGCAAAGAGAGTATCTCCCGCAGGGAAGCTGCTACCATCAAATGTTTGCCCTCATTAGACTCCCCTCTGGAAGTGCTTTCACTGCAAGCTGCAGATTCCCTCCTAACAGCAAGCTTTAGGATAGGGTACTGAATTGTAACTTACTTTCGCCTAATAATGCGATTTTGGCAAAGAGACTATCTCCCGCAGGGAAGCTGCTACCATCAAATGTTTGCCCTCATTAGACTCCCCTCTGGAAGCGCTTTCACTGCAAGCTGCAGATTCCCTCCTAACAGCAAGCTTTAGGATAGGGTACTGAATTGTAACTTACTTTCGCCTAATAATGCGATTTTGGCAAAGAGACTATCTCCCGCAGGGAAGCTGCTACCATCAAATGTTTGCCCTCATTAGACTCCCCTCTGGAAGCGCTTTCACTGCAAGCTGCAGATTCCCTCCTAACAGCAAGCTTTAGGATAGGGTACTGAATTGTAACCTAACTGTGGCTAATAAGGCGATTATGGCAAAGAGAGTATCTCCCGCAGGGAAGCTGCTACCATCAAATATTTGCCCTCATTAGACTCTCCTCTGGAAGCGCTTTCACTGCAAGCTGCAGATTCCCTCCGAACAGCAAGCTTTAGGATAGGGTACTGAATTGTAACTTACTTTCGCCTAATAATGCGATTTTGGCAAAGAGAGTATCTCCCGAAGGGAAGCTGCTACCATCAAATCTTTGCCCTCATTAGACTCCCCTCTGGAAACGTTTTAACTGCAAGCTGCAGATTCCCTCCTAACTGCAAGCTTTAGGATAGGGTACTGAATTGTAACTTACTTTCGCCTAATAATGCGATTTTGGCAAAGAGAGTATCTCCCGCAGAGAAGCTGCTACCATCAAATGTTTGCCCTCATTAGACTCCCCTCTGGAAGCGCTTTCACTGCAAGCTGCAGATTCCCTCCTAACAGCAAGCTTTAGGATAGGGTACTGAATTGTAACTTACTTTCGCCTAATAATGCGATTTTGGCAAAGAGAGTATCTCCCGCAGGGAAGCTGCTACCATCAAATCTTTGCCCTCATTAGACTCCCCTCTGGAAGCGCTTTCACTGCAAGCTGCAGATTCCCTCCTAACAGCAAGCTTTAGGATAGGGTACTGAATTGTAACTTACTTTCGCCTAATAATGCTATTTTGGCAAAGAGATTATCTCCCGCAGGGAAGCTGCTACCATCAAATCTTTGCCCTCATTAGACTCCCCTCTGGAAGCGCTTTCACTGCAAGCTGCAGATTCCCTCCTAACAGCAAGCTTTAGGATAGGATACTGAATTGTAACTTAAGTGCGGATAATAAGGCGATTTTGGCAAAGAGAGTATCTCCCGCAGAGAAGCTGCTACCATAAAATGTTTGCCTACATTAGACTCCCCTCTGGAAGCGCTTTCACTGCAAGCTGCAGATTCCCTCCTAACAGCAAGCTTTAGGATAGGGTACTGAATTGTAACTTACTTTCGCCTAATAATGCGATTTTGGCAAAGAGAGTATCTCCCGCAGGGAAGCTGCTACCATCAAATGTTTGCCCTCATTAGACTCCCCTCTGGAAGCGCTTTCACTGCAAGCTGCAGATTCCCTCCTAACAGCAAGCTTTAGGATAGGGTACTGAATTGTAACTTAACTGCGGCTAATAAGGCGATTTTGGCAAAGAGAATATCTCCCGCAGGGAAGCTGCTACCATCAAATGCTTGCCCTCATTAGACTCCCCTCTGGAAGCGCTTTCACTGCAAGCTGCAGATTCCCTCCTAACAGCAAGCTTTAGGATAGGGTACTGAATTGTAACTTACTTTCCCCTAATAATGCGATTTTGGTAAAGAGAATATCTCCCGCAGGGAAGCTGCTACCATCAAATGTTTGCCCTCATTAGACTCCCCTCTGGAAGCGCTTTCACTGCAAGCTGCAGATTCCCTCCTAACAGCAAGCTTTAGGATAGGGTAATGAATTGTAACTTACTTTCGCCTAATAATGCGATTTTAGCAATGAGAGTATCTCCCGCAGGGAAGCTGCTACCATCAAATCTTTGCCCTCATTAGACTCCCCTCTGGAAGCGCTTTCACTGCAAGCTGCAGATTCCCTCCTAACAGCAAGCTTTAGGATAGGGCAATGAATTGTAACTTAACTGCGGCTAATAAGGCGATTTTGGCAAAGAGAATATCTCCCGCAGGGAAGCTGCTACCATCAAATGCTTGCCCTCATTAGACTCCCCTCTGGAAGGGCTTTCACTGCAAGCTGCAGATTCCCTCCTAACAGCAAGCTTTAGGATAGGGTACTGAATTGTAACTTACTTTCGCATTATAATGCGATTTTGGCAAAGAGATTATCTCCCGCAGGGAAGCTGCTACCATCAAATGTTTGCCCTCATTAGACTCCCCTCTGGAAGCGCTTTCACTGCAAGCTGCGGATTCCCTCCTAACAGCAAGCTTTAGGACAGTGTACTGAATTGTAACTTATCTGCGGATAATAAGGCGATTTTGTCAAAGAGAATATCTCCCGCAGGGAAGCTGCTACCATCAAATGCTTGCCCTCATTAGACTCCCCTCTGGAAGCGCTTTCACTGCAAGCTGCAGATTCCCTCCTAACAGCAAGCTTTAGGATAGGGTACTGAACTGTAACTTACTTTCGCCTAATAATGCGATTTTGGCAAAGAGAGTATCTCCCGCAGGGAAGCTGCTACCATCAAATGTTTGCCCTCATTAGACTCCCCTCTGGAAGCGCTTTCACTGCAAGCTGCAGATTCCCTCCTAACAGCAAGCTTTAGGATAGTGTACTGAATTGTAACTCAACTGCGGCTAATAAGGCGATTTTGGCAAAGAGAGTATCTCCCGCAGGGAAGCTGCTACCATAAAATGATTGCCCTCATTAGACTCCCCTCTGGAAGCGCTTTCACTGCAAGCTGCAGATTCCCTCCTAACAGCAAGCTTTAGGATAGGGTACTGAATTGTATCTTACTTTCGCCTAATAATGCGATTTTGGTAAAGAGAGAATCTCCCGCAGGGAAGCTGCTACCATCAAATGTTTGCCCTCGTTAGACTACCCTCTGGAAGCGCTTTCACTGCAAGCTGCAGATTCCCTCCTAACAGCAAGCTTTAGGATAGGGTACTGAATTGTAACTTACTTTCGCCTAATAATGCGATATTGGCAAAGAGAGTATCTCCCGCAGGGAAGCTGCTACATTCAAATGTTAGCCCTCATTAGACTCCCCTCTGGAAGCGCTTTCACTGCAAGCTGCAGATTCCCTCCTAACAGCAAGCTTTAGGATAGGGTACTGAATTGTATCTTACTTTCGCCTAATAATGCGATTTTGGCAAAGAGAGTATCTCCCGCAGGGAAGCTGCTACCATCAAATGTTTGCCCTCATTAGACTCCCCTCTGGAAGCGCTTTCACTGCAAGCTTCAGATTCCCTCCTAACAGCAAGCTTTAGGATAGGGTACTGAATTGTATCTTACTTTCGCCTAATAATGCGATTTTGGCAAAGAGACTATCTCCCGCAGGGAAGCTGCTACCATCAAATGTTTGCCCTCATTAGACTCCCCTCTGGAAGCGCTTTCACTGCAAGCTGCAGATTCCCTCCTAACAGCAAGCTTTAGGATAGGATACTGAATTGTAACTTAACTGCGGCTAATAAGGCGATTTTGGCAAAGAGAATATCTCCCGCAGGGAAGCTGCTACCATCAAATGTTTGCCCTCATTAGACTCCCCTCTGGAAGCGCTTTCACTGCAAGCTGCAGATTCCCTCCTAACAGCAAGCTTTAGGATAGGGTACTGAATTGTAACTTACTTTCGCCTAATAATGCGATTTTGGCAAAGAGACTATCTCCCGCAGGGAAGCTGCTACCATCAAATGTTTGCCCTCATTAGACTCCCCTCTGGAAGCGCTTTCACTGCAAGCTGCAGATTCCCTCCTAACAGCAAGCTTTAGGATAGGGTACTGAATTGTAACTTAACTGCGGCTAATAAGGCGATTTTGGCAAAGAGACTATCTCCCGCAGGGAAACTGTTACCATCAAATGTTTGCCCTCATTAGACTCCGCTCTGGAAGCGCTTTCACTGCAAGCTGCAGATTCCCTCCTAACAGCAAGCTTTAGGATAGGATACTGAATTGTAACTTAACTGCGGTTAATAAGGCGATTTTGGCAAAGAGAATATCTCCCGCAGGGAAGCTGCTACCATCAAATGCTTGCACTCATTAGACTCCCCTCTGGAAGCGCTTTCACTGCAAGCTGCAGATTCCCTCCTAACAGCAAGCTTTAGGATAGGGTACTGAATTGTAACTTACTTTCCACTAATAATGCGATTTTGGCAAAGAGACTATCTCCCGCAGGGAAGCTGCTACCATCAAATGTTTGCCCTCATTAGACTCCCCTCTGGAAGCGCTTTCACTGCAAGCTGCAGATTCCCTCCTAACAGCAAGCTTTAGGATAGGGTAATGAATTGTAACTTACTTTCGCCTAATAATGCGATTTTAGCAATGAGAGTATCTCCCGCAGGGAAGCTGCTACCATCAAATCTTTGCCCTCATTAGACTCCCCTCTGGAAGCGCTTTCACTGCAAGCTGCAGATTCCCTCCTAACAGCAAGCTTTAGGATAGGGTAATGAATTGTAACTTACTTTCGCCTAATAATGTGATTATGTAAAAGAGATTATCTCCCGCAGGGAAGCTGCTACCATCAAATGTTTGCCCTCATTAGACTCCCCTCTGGCAGCGCTTTCACTGCAAGCTGCAGATTCCCTCCTAACAGCAAGCTTTAGGATAGGGTACTGAATTGTAACTTACTTTCGCCTAATAATGCGATTTTGGCAAAGAGACTATCTCCCGCAGGGAAGCTGCTACCATCAAATGCTTGCCCTCATTAGACTCCCCTCTGGAAGCGCTTTCACTGCAAGCTGCAGAGTCCCTCCTAACAGCAAGCTTTAGGATAGGGTACTGAATTGTAACTTACTTTCGCCTAATAATGCGATTTTGGCAAAGAGAGTATCTCCCGCAGGGAAGCTGCTACCATCAAATATTTGCCCTCATTAGACTCCCCTCTGGAAGCGCTTTCACTGCAAGCTGCAGATTCCCTCCTAACAGCAAGCTTTAGGATAGGGTACTGAATTGTAACTTACTTTCGCCTAATAATGCGATTTTGGCAAAGAGAGTATCTGCCGCAGGGAGGCTGCTACCATCAAATGTTTGCCCTCATTAGACTCCCCTGTGGAAGCGCTTTCACTGCAAGCTGCAGATTCCCTCCTAACAGCAAGCTTTAGGATAGGGTACTGAATTGTAACTTACTTTCGCCTAATAATGCGATTTTGGCAAAGAGAGTATCTCCCGCAGGGAAGCTGCTACCATCAAATGTTTGCCCTCATTAGACTCCCCTCTGGGAGCGCTTTCACTGCAAGCTGCAGATTCCCTCCTAACAGCAAGCTTTAGGATAGGGTACTGAATTGTAACTTAACTGCGGCTAATAAGGCGATTTTGGCAAAGAGAATATCTCCCGCAGGGAAGCTGCTACCATCAAATGCTTGCCCTCATTATACTCCCCTCTGGAAGCGCTTTCACTGCAAGCTGCAGATTCCCTCCTAACAGCAAGCTTTAGGATAGGGTACTGAATTGTATCTTTCTTTCCCCTAATAATGCGATTTTGGCAAATACAGTATTTCCCGCAGAGAAGCTGCTACCATCAAATCTTTGCCCTCGTTAGACTCCCTTCTGGAAGCGATTTCACTGCAACCTGCAGATTCCCTCCTAACAGCAAGCTTTAGGATAGGGTACTGAATTGTAACTTACTTTCGCCTAATAATGCGATTTTGGCAAAGAGAGTATCTCCCGCAGGGAAGCTGCTACCATCAAATGTTTGCCCTCATTAGACTCCCCTCTGGAAGCGCTTTCACTGCAAGCTGCAGATTCCCTCCTAACAGCAAGCTTTAGGATAGGGTACTGAATTGTAACTTACTTTCGCATTATAATGCGATTTTGGCAAAGAGATTATCTCCCGCAGGGAAGCTGCTACCATCAAATGTTTGCCCTCATTAGACTCCCCTCTGGAAGCGCTTTCACTGCAAGCTGCAGATTCCCTCCTAACAGCAAGCTTTAGGATAGGGTACTGAATTGTAACTTACTTTCGCCTAATAATGCGATTTTGGCAAAGAGAGTATCTCCCGCAGGGAAGCTGCTACCATCAAATGTTTGCCCTCATTAGACTCCCCTCTGGAAGCGCTTTCACTGCAAGCTGCGGATTCCCTCCTAACAGCAAGCTTTAGGACAGTGTACTGAATTGTAACTTATCTGCGGATAATAAGGCGATTTTGTCAAAGAGAATATCTCCCGCAGGGAAGCTGCTACCATCAAATGCTTGCCCTCATTAGACTCCCCTCTGGAAGCGCTTTCACTGCAAGCTGCAGATTCCCTCCTAACAGCAAGCTTTAGGATAGGGTACTGAACTGTAACTTACTTTCGCCTAATATTGCGATTTTGGCAAAGAGACTATCTCCCGCAGGGAAGCTGCTACCATCAAATATTTGCCCTCATTAGACTCTCCTCTGGAAGGGCTTTCACTGCAAGCTGCAGATTCCCTCCTAACAGCAAGCTTTAGGATAGGGTACTGAATTGTAACTTACTTTCGCCTAATAATGCGATTTTGGCAAAGAGAGTATCTCCCGCAGGGAAGCTGCTACCATCAAATGTTTGCCCTCATTAGACTCCCCTCTGGAAGCGCTTTCACTGCAAGCTGCAGATTCCCTCCTAACAGCAAGCTTTAGGATAGGGTACTGAATTGTAACTTACTTTCGCCTAATAATGCGATTTTGGCAAAGAGAGTATCTCCCGCAGGGAAGCTGCTACCATCAAATGTTTGCCCTCATTAGACTCCCCTCTGGAAGCGCTTTCACTGCAAGCTGCAGATTCCCTCCTAACAGCAAGCTTTAGGATAGGGTACTGAATTGTAACTTAACTGCGGCTAATAAGGCGATTTTGGCAAAGAGAGTATCTCCCGCAGGGAAGCTGTTACCATCAAATGTTTGCCCTCATTAGACTCCCCTCTGGCAGCGCTTTCACTGCAAGCTGCAGATTCCCTCCTAACAGCAAGCTTTAGGATAGGGTACTGAATTGTAACTTACTTTCGCCTAATAATGCGATTTTGGCAAAGAGACTATCTCCCGCAGGGAAGCTGCTACCATCAAATGCTTGCCCTCATTAGACTCCCCTCTGGAAGCGCTTTCACTGCAAGCTGCAGAGTCCCTCCTAACAGCAAGCTTTAGGATAGGGTACTGAATTGTAACTTAACTGCGGCTAATAATGCGATTATGGCAAAGACAGTATTTCCCGCAGAGAAGCTGCTACCATCAAATCTTTGCCCTCATTAGACTCCCTTCTGGAAGCGATTTCACTGCAACCTGCAGATTCCCTCCTAACAGCAAGCTTTAGGATAGGGTACTGAATTGTAACTTACTTTCGCCTAATAATGCGATTTTGGCAAAGAGAGTATCTCCCGCAGGGAAGCTGCTACCATCAAATGTTAGCCCTCATTAGACTCCCCTCTGGAAGCGCTTTCACTGCAAGCTGCAGATTCCCTTCTAACAGCAAGCTTTAGGATAGGGTACTGAATTGTAACTTACTTTCGCATTATAATGCGATTTTGGCAAAGAGATTATCTCCCGCAGGGAAGCTGCTACCATCAAATGTTTGCCCTCATTAGACTCCTCTCTGGAAGCGCTTTCACTGCAAGCTACAGATTCCCTCCTAACAGCAAGCTTTAGGATAGGGTACTGAATTGTAACTTACTTTCGCCTAATAATGCGATTTTGGCAAAGAGAGTATCTCCCGCAGGGAAGCTGCTACCATCAAATGTTTGCCCTCATTAGACTCCCCTCTGGAAGCGCTTTCACTGCAAGCTGCGGATTCCCTCCTAACAGCAAGCTTTAGGAAAGGGTACTGAATTGTAACTTATCTGCGGATAATAAGGCGATTTTGTCAAAGAGAATATCTCCCGCAGGGAAGCTGCTACCATCAAATGCTTGCCCTCATTAGACTCCCCTCTGGAAGCGCTTTCACTGCAAGCTGCAGATTCCCTCCTAACAGCAAGCTTTAGGATAGGGTACTGAACTGTAACTTACTTTCGCGTAATAATGCGATTTTGGCAAAGAGACTATCTCCCGCAGGGAATCTGCTACCATCAAATATTTGCCCTCATTAGACTCCCCTCTGGAAGCGCTTTCACTGCAAGCTGCCGATTCCCTCCTAACAGCAAGCTTTAGGATAGTGTACTGAATTGTAACTTAACTGCGGCTAATAAGGCGATTTTGGCAAAGAGAATATCTCCCGCAGGGAAGCTGCTACCATAAAATGATTGCCCTCATTAGACTCCCCTCTGGAAGCGCTTTCACTGCAAGCTGCAGATTCCCTCCTAACAGCAAGCTTTAGGATAGGGTACTGAATTGTATCTTACTTTCGCATAATAATGCGATTTTGGCAAAGAGAGAATCTCCCGCAGGGAAGCTGCTACCATCAAATGTTTGCCCTCGTTAGACTACCCTCTGGAAGCGCTTTCACTGCAAGCTGCAGATTCCCTCCTAACAGCAAGCTTTAGGATAGGGTACTGAATTGTAACTTACTTTCGCCTAATAATGCGATTTTGGCAAAGAGAGTATCTCCCGCAGGGAAGCTGCTACATTCAAATGTTTGCCCTCATTAGACTCCCCTCTGGAAGTGCTTTCACTGCAAGCTGCAGATTCCCTCCTAACAGCAAGCTTTAGGATAGGGTACTGAATTGTAACTTACTTTCGCCTAATAATGCGATTTTGGCAAAGAGACTATCTCCCGCAGGGAAGCTGCTACCATCAAATATTTGCCCTCATTAGACTCTCCTCTGGAAGGGCTTTCACTGCAAGCTGCAGATTCCCTCCTAACAGCAAGCTTTAGGATAGGGTACTGAATTGTAACTTACTTTCGCCTAATAATGCGATTTTGGCAAAGAGAGTATCTCCCGCAGGGAAGCTGCTACCATCAAATGTTTGCCCTCATTAGACTCCCCTCTGGAAGCGCTTTCACTGCAAGCTGCAGATTCCCTCCTAACAGCAAGCTTTAGGATAGGGTACTGAATTGTAACTTACTTTCGCCTAATAATGCGATTTTGGCAAAGAGAGTATCTCCCGCAGGGAAGCTGCTACCATCAAATGTTTGCCCTCATTAGACTCCCCTCTGGAAGCGCTTTCACTGCAAGCTGCAGATTCCCTCCTAACAGCAAGCTTTAGGATAGGGTACTGAATTGTAACTTAACTGCGGCTAATAAGGCGATTTTGGCAAAGAGAGTATCTCCCGCAGGGAAGCTGTTACCATCAAATGTTTGCCCTCATTAGACTCCCCTCTGGAAGCGCTTTCACTGCAAGCTGCAGATTCCCTCCTAACAGCAAGCTTTAGGATAGGGTACTGAATTGTATCTTACTTTCGCCTAATAATGCGATTTTGGCAAAGAGAGTATCTCCCGCAGGGAAGCTGCTACCATCAAATATTTGCCCTCATTAGACTCTCCTCTGGAAGCGCTTTCACTGCAAGCTGCAGATTCCCTCCTAACAGCAAGCTTTAAGATAGGGTACTGAATTGTAACTTACTTTCGCATAATAATGCGATTTTGGCAAAGAGACTATCTCCCGCAGGGAAGCTGCTACCATCAAATGTTTGCCCTCATTAGACTCCCCTCTGGAAGCGCTTTCACTGCAAGCTGCAAATTCCCTCCTAACAGCAAGATTTAGGATAGGGTACTGAATTGTATCTTACTTTCGCCTAATAATGCGATTTTGGCAAAGAGAGTATCTCCCGCAGGGAAGCTGCTACCATCAAATGTTTGCCCTCATTAGACTCCCCTCTGGAAGCGCTTTCACTGCAAGCTGCAGATTCCCTCCTAACAGCAAGCTTTAGGATAGGGTACTGAAATGTATCTTACTTTCGCATAATAATGCGATTTTGGCAAAGAGACTATCTCCCGCAGGGAAGCTGCTACCATCAAATGTTTGCCCTCATTAGACTCCCCTCTGGAAGCGCTTTCACTGCAAGCTGCAGATTCCCTCCTAACAGCAAGCTTTAGGATAGGGTACTGAATTGTAACTTAACTGCGGCTAATAAGGCGATTTTGGCAAAGAGAGTATCTCCCGCAGGGAAGCTGCTACCATCAAATCTTTGCCCTCATTAGACTCCCCTCTGGAAGCGCTTTCACTGCAAGCGGCAGATTCCCTCCTAACAGCAAGCTTTAGGATAGGGTACTGAATTGTAACTTACTTTCGCCTAATAATGCGATTTTGGCAAAGAGAGTATCTCCCGCAGGGAAACTGCTACCATCAAATGTTTGCCCTCATTAGACTCCCCTCTGGAAGTGCTTTCACTGCAAGCTGCAGATTCCCTCCTAACAGCAAGCTTTAGGATAGGGTACTGAATTGTAACTTACTTTCGCCTAATAATGCGATTTTGGCAAAGAGACTATCTCCCGCAGGTAAGCTGCTACCATCAAATGTTTGCCCTCATTAGACTCCCCTCTGGAAGCGCTTTCACTGCAAGCTGCAGATTCCCTCCTAACAGCAAGCTTTAGGATAGGGTACTGAATTGTAACTTACTTTCGCCTAATAATGCGATTTTGGCAAAGAGAGTATCTCCCGCAGGGAAGCTGCTACCATCAAATGTTTGCCCTCATTAGACTCCCCTCTGGAAGCGCTTTCACTGCAAGCTGCAGATTCCCTCCTAACAGCAAGCTGTAGGACAGTGTACTGAATTGTAACTTAACTGCGGCTAATAAGGCGATTTTGGCAAAGAGAATATCTCCAGCAGGGAAGCTGCTACCATCAAATGCTTGCCCTCATTAGACTCCCCTCTGGAAGCGCTTTCACTGCAAGCTGCAGATTCCCTCCTAACAGCAAGCTTTAGGATAGGGTACTGAATTGTAACTTACTTTCGCATTATAATGCGATTTTGGCAAAGAGATTATCTCCCGCAGGGAAGCTGCTACCATCAAATGTTTGCCCTCATTAGACTCCCCTCTGGAAGCGCTTTCACTGCAAGCTGCAGATTCCCTCCTAACAGCAAGCTTTAGGATAGGGTACTGAATTGTAACTTACTTTCGCCTAATAATGCGATTTTGGCAAAGAGAGTATCTCCCGCAGGGAAGCTGCTACCATCAAATGTTTGCCCTCATTAGACTCCCCTCTGGAAGCGCTTTCACTGCAAGCTGCGGATTCCCTCCTAACAGCAAGCTTTAGGACAGTGTACTGAATTGTAACTTATCTGCGGATAATAAGGCGATTTTGTCAAAGAGAATATCTCCCGCAGGGAAGCTGCTACCATCAAATGCTTGCCCTCATTAGACTCCCCTCTGGAAGCGCTTTCACTGCAAGCTGCAGATTCCCTCCTAACAGCAAGCTTTAGGATAGGGTACTGAACTGTAACTTACTTTCGCCTAATAATGCGATTATGGCAAAGAGACTATCTCCCGCAGGGAAGCTGCTACCATCAAATATTTGCCCTCATTAGACTCTCCTCTGGAAGGGCTTTCACTGCAAGCTGCAGATTCCCTCCTAACAGCAAGCTTTAGGATAGGGTACTGAATTGTAACTTACTTTCGCCTAATAATGCGATTTTGGCAAAGAGAGTATCTCCCGCAGGGAAGCTGCTACCATCAAATGTTTGCCCTCATTAGACTCCCCTCTGGAAGCGCTTTCACTGCAAGCTGCAGATTCCCTCCTAACAGCAAGCTTTAGGATAGGGTACTGAATTGTAACTTACTTTCGCCTAATAATGCGATTTTGGCAAAGAGAGTATCTCCCGCAGGGAAGCTGCTACCATCAAATGTTTGCCCTCATTAGACTCCCCTCTGGAAGCGCTTTCACTGCAAGCTGCAGATTCCCTCCTAACAGCAAGCTTTAGGATAGGGTACTGAATTGTAACTTAACTGCGGCTAATAAGGCGATTTTGGCAAAGAGAGTATCTCCCGCAGGGAAGCTGTTACCATCAAATATTTCCCCTCATTAGACTCCCCTCTGGCAGCGCTTTCACTGCAAGCTGCAGATTCCCTCCTAACAGCAAGCTTTAGGATAGGGTACTGAATTGTAACTTACTTTCGCCTAATAATGCGATTTTGGCAAAGAGACTATCTCCCGCAGGGAAGCTGCTACCATCAAATGCTTGCCCTCATTAGACTCCCCTCTGGAAGCGCTTTCACTGCAAGCTGCAGATTCCCTCCTAACAGCAAGCTTTAGGATAGGGTACTGAATTGTAACTTACTTTCGCCTAATAATGCGATTTTGGCAAAGAGAGTATCTCCCGCAGGGAAGCTGCTACCATCAAATGTTTGCCCTCATTAGACTCCCCTCTGGAAGCGCTTTCACTGCAAGCTGCAGATTCCCTCCTAACAGCAAGCTTTAGGATAGGGTACTGAATTGTAACTTACTTTCGCCTAATAATGCGATTTTGGCAAAGAGAGTATCTCCCGCAGGGAAGCTGCTACCATCAAATGTTTGCCCTCCTTAGACTCCCCTCTGGAAGCGCTTTCACTGCAAGCTGCAGATTCCCTCCTAACAGCAAGCTTTAGGATAGGGTACTGAATTGTAACTTAACTGCGGCTAATAAGGCGATTTTGGCAAAGAGAGTATCTCCCGCAGGGAAGCTGTTACCATCAAATATTTCCCCTCATTAGACTCCCCTCTGGCAGCGCTTTCACTGCAAGCTGCAGATTCCCTCCTAACAGCAAGCTTTAGGATAGGGTACTGAATTGTAACTTACTTTCGCCTAATAAGGCGATTTTGGCAAAGAGAATATCTCCCGCAGGGAAGCTGCTACCATCAAATGCTTGCCCTCATTAGACTCCCCTCTGGAAGCGCTTTCACTGCAAGCTGCAGATTCCCTCCTAACAGCAAGCTTTAGGATAGGGTACTGAATTGTATCTTTCTTTCGCCTAATAATGCGATTTTGGCAAAGACAGTATTTCCCGCAGAGAAGCTGCTACCATCAAATCTTTGCCCTCATTAGACTCCCTTCTGGAAGCGATTTCACTGCAACCTGCAGATTCCCTCCTAACAGCAAGCTTTAGGATAGGGTACTGAATTGTAACTTACTTTCGCCTAATAATGCGATTTTGGCAAAGAGAGTATCTCCCGCAGGGAAGCTGCTACCATCAAATGTTTGCCCTCATTAGACTCCCCTCTGGAAGCGCTTTCACTGCAAGCTGCAGATTCCCTCCTAACAGCAAGCTTTAGGATAGGGTACTGAATTGTAACTTACTTTCGCATTATAATGCGATTTTGGCAAAGAGATTATCTCCCGCAGGGAAGCTGCTACCATCAAATGCTTGCCCTCATTAGACTCCCCTCTGGAAGCGCTTTCACTGCAAGCTGCAGATTCCCTCCTAACAGCAAGCTTTAGGATAGGGTACTGAACTGTAACTTACTTTCGCCTAATAATGCGATTTTGGCAAAGAGAGTATCTCCCGCAGGGAAGCTGCTACCATCAAATGTTTGCCCTCATTAGACTCCCCTCTGGAAGCGCTTTCACTGCAAGCTGCAGATTCCCTCCTAACAGCAAGCTTTAGGATAGGGTACTGAATTGTAACTTAACTGCGGCTAATAAGGCGATTTTGGCAAAGAGAGTATCTCCCGCAGGGAAGCTGTTACCATCAAATATTTCCCCTCATTAGACTCCCCTCTGGCAGCGCTTTCACTGCAAGCTGCAGATTCCCTCCTAACAGCAAGCTTTAGGATAGGGTACTGAATTGTAACTTACTTTCGCCTAATAATGCGATTTTGGCAAAGAGACTATCTCCCGCAGGGAAGCTGCTACCATCAAATGCTTGCCCTCATTAGACTCCCCTCTGGAAGCGCTTTCACTGCAAGCTGCAGATTCCCTCCTAACAGCAAGCTTTAGGATAGGGTACTGAATTGTAACTTACTTTCGCCTAATAATGCGATTTTGGCAAAGAGAGTATCTCCCGCAGGGAAGCTGCTACCATCAAATGTTTGCCCTCATTAGACTCCCCTCTGGAAGCGCTTTCACTGCAAGCTGCAGATTCCCTCCTAACAGCAAGCTTTAGGATAGGGTACTGAATTGTAACTTACTTTCGCCTAATAATGCGATTTTGGCAAAGAGAGTATCTCCCGCAGGGAAGCTGCTACCATCAAATGTTTGCCCTCATTAGACTCCCCTCTGGAAGCGCTTTCACTGCAAGCTGCAGATTCCCTCCTAACAGCAAGCTTTAGGATAGGGTACTGAATTGTAACTTAACTGCGGCTAATAAGGCGATTTTGGCAAAGAGAGTATCTCCCGCAGGGAAGCTGTTACCATCAAATATTTCCCCTCATTAGACTCCCCTCTGGCAGCGCTTTCACTGCAAGCTGCAGATTCCCTCCTAACAGCAAGCTTTAGGATAGGGTACTGAATTGTAACTTACTTTCGCCTAATAAGGCGATTTTGGCAAAGAGAATATCTCCCGCAGGGAAGCTGCTACCATCAAATGCTTGCCCTCATTAGACTCCCCTCTGGAAGCGCTTTCACTGCAAGCTGCAGATTCCCTCCTAACAGCAAGCTTTAGGATAGGGTACTGAATTGTATCTTTCTTTCGCCTAATAATGCGATTTTGTCAAAGACAGTATTTCCCGCAGAGAAGCTGCTACCATCAAATCTTTGCCCTCATTAGACTCCCTTCTGGAAGCGATTTCACTGCAACCTGCAGATTCCCTCCTAACAGCAAGCTTTAGGATAGGGTACTGAATTGTAACTTACTTTCGCCTAATAATGCGATTTTGGCAAAGAGAGTATCTCCCGCAGGGAAGCTGCTACCATCAAATGTTAGCCCTCATTAGACTCCCCTCTGGAAGCGCTTTCACTGCAAGCTGCAGATTCCCTCCTAACAGCAAGCTTTAGGATAGGGTACTGAATTGTAACTTACTTTCGCATTATAATGCGATTTTGGCAAAGAGATTATCTCCCGCAGGGAAGCTGCTACCATCAAATGCTTGCCCTCATTAGACTCCCCTCTGGAAGCGCTTTCACTGCAAGCTGCAGATTCCCTCCTAACAGCAAGCTTTAGGATAGGGTACTGAACTGTAACTTACTTTCGCCTAATAATGCGATTTTGGCAAAGAGAGTATCTCCCGCAGGGAAGCTGCTACCATCAAATGTTTGCCCTCATTAGACTCCCCTCTGGAAGCGCTTTCACTGCAAGCTGCCGATTCCCTCCTAACAGCAAGCTTTAGGATAGTGTACTGAATTGTAACTCAACTGCGGCTAATAAGGCGATTTTGGCAAAGAGAGTATCTCCCGCAGGGAAGCTGCTACCATAAAATGATTGCCCTCATTAGACTCCCCTCTGGAAGCGCTTTCACTGCAAGCTGCAGATTCCCTCCTAACAGCAAGCTTTAGGATAGGGTACTGAATTGTATCTTACTTTCGCATAATAATGCGATTTTGTCAAAGAGAGAATCTCCCGCAGGGAAGCTGCTACCATCAAATGTTTGCCCTCGTTAGACTACCCTCTGGAAGCGCTTTCACTGCAAGCTGCAGATTCCCTCCTAACAGCAAGCTTTAGGATAGGGTACTGAATTGTAACTTACTTTCGCCTAATAATGCGATTTTGGCAAAGAGAGTATCTCCCGCAGGGAAGCTGCTACATTCAAATGTTTGCCCTCATTAGACTCCCCTCTGGAAGTGCTTTCACTGCAAGCTGCAGATTCCCTCCTAACAGCAAGCTTTAGGATAGGGTACTGAATTGTAACTTACTTTCGCCTAATAATGCGATTTTGGCAAAGAGACTATCTCCCGCAGGGAAGCTGCTACCATCAAATATTTGCCCTCATTAGACTCTCCTCTGGAAGCGCTTTCACTGCAAGCTGCAGATTCCCTCCTAACAGCAAGCTTTAGGATAGGGTACTGAATTGTAACTTACTTTCGCCTAATAATGCGATTTTGGCAAAGAGAGTATCTCCCGCAGGGAAGCTGCTACCATCAAATGTTTGCCCTCATTAGACTCCCCTCTGGAAGCGCTTTCACTGCAAGCTGCAGATTCCCTCCTAACAGCAAGCTTTAGGATAGGGTACTGAATTGTAACTTACTTTCGCCTAATAATGCGATTTTGGCAAAGAGAGTATCTCCCGCAGGGAAGCTGCTACCATCAAATGTTTGCCCTCAGTAGACTCCCCTCTGGAAGCGCTTTCACTGCAAGCTGCAGATTCCCTCCTAACAGCAAGCTTTAGGATAGGGTACTGAATTGTAACTTAACTGCGGCTAATAAGGCGATTTTGGCAAAGAGAGTATCTCCCGCAGGGAAGCTGTTACCATCAAATGTTTGCCCTCATTAGACTCCCCTCTGGAAGCGCTTTCACTGCAAGCTGCAGATTCCCTCCTAACAGCAAGCTTTAGGATAGGGTACTGAATTGTATCTTACTTTCGCCTAATAATGCGATTTTGGCAAAGAGAGTATCTCCCGCAGGGAAGCTGCTACCATCAAATGTTTGCCCTCATTAGACTCTCCTCTGGAAGCGCTTTCACTGCAAGCTGCAGATTCCCTCCTAACAGCAAGCTTTAAGATAGGGTACTGAATTGTAACTTACTTCCGCCTAATAATGCGATTTTGGCAAAGAGACTATCTCCCGAAGGGAAGCTGCTACCATCAAATGTTTGCCCTCATTAGACTCCCCTCTGGAAGCGCTTTCACTGCAAGCTGCAGATTCCCTCCTAACAGCAAGCTTTAGGACAGTGTACTGAATTGTAACTTAACTGCGGCTAATAAGGCGATTTTGGCAAAGAGAATATCTCCCGCAGGGAAGCTGCTACCATCAAATGCTTGCCCTCATTAGACTCCCCTCTGGAAGCGCTTTCACTGCAAGCTGCAAATTCCCTCCTAACAGCAAGATTTAGGATAGGGTACTGAATTGTAACTTACTTTCGCCTAATAATGCGATTTTGGCAAAGAGAGTATCTCCCGCAGGGAAGCTGCTACCATCAAATGTTTGCCCTCATTAGACTCCCCTCTGGAAGCGCTTTCACTGCAAGCTGCAGATTCCCTCCTAACAGCAAGCTTTAGGATAGGGTACTGAAATGTATCTTACTTTCGACTAATAATGCGATTTTGGCAAAGAGACTATCTCCCGCAGGGAAGGTGCTACCATCAAATGTTTGCCCTCATTAGACTCCCCTCTGGAAGCGCTTTCACTGCAAGCTGCAGATTCCCTCCTAACAGCAAGCTTTAGGATAGGGTACTGAATTGTAACTTAACTGCGGCTAATAAGGCGATTTTGGCAAAGAGAGTATCTCCCGCAGGGAAGCTGCTACCATCAAATCTTTGCCCTCATTAGACTCCCCTCTGGAAGCGCTTTCACTGCAAGCTGCAGATTCCCTCCTAACAGCAAGCTTTAGGATAGGGTACTGAATTGTAACTTACTTTCGCCTAATAATGAGATTTTGGCAAAGAGAGTATCTCCCGCAGGGAAACTGCTACCATCAAATGTTTGCCCTCATTAGACTCCCCTCTGGAAGTGCTTTCACTGCAAGCTGCAGATTCCCTCCTAACAGCAAGCTTTAGGATAGGGTACTGAATTGTAACTTACTTTCGCCTAATAATGCGATTTTGGCAAAGAGACTATCTCCCGCAGGTAAGCTGCTACCATCAAATGTTTGCCCTCATTAGACTCCCCTCTGGAAGCGCTTTCACTGCAAGCTGCAGATTCCCTCCTAACAGCAAGGTTTAGGATAGGGTACTGAATTGTAACTTACTTTCGCCTAATAATGTGATTTTGGCAAAGAGATTATCTCCCGCAGGGAAGCTGCTACCATCAAATGTTTGCCCTCATTAGACTCCCCTCTGGAAGCGCTTTCACTGCAAGCTGCAGATTCCCTCCTAACAGCAAGCTTTAGGATAGGGTACTGAATTGTAACTTAACTGCGGCTAATAAGGCGATTTTGGCAAAGAGAATATCTCCCGCAGGGAAGCTGTTACCATCAAATGTTTGCCCTCATTAGACTCCCCTCTGGAAGCGCTTTCACTGCAAGCTGCAGATTCCCTCCTAACAGCAAGCTTTAGGATAGGGTACTGAATTGTAACTTACTTTCGCCTAATAATGCGATTTTGGCAAAGAGACTATCTCCCGCAGGGAAGCTGCTACCATCAAATGTTTGCCCTCATTAGACTCCCCTCTGGAAGCGCTTTCACTGCAAGCTGCAGATTCCCTCCTAACATCAAGCTTTAGGATAGGGTGCTGAATTGTATCTTACTTTCGCCTAATAATGCGATTTTGGCAAAGAGAGTATCTCCCGCAGGGAAGCTGCTACCATCAAATGTTTGCCCTCATTAGACTCCCCTCTGGAAGCGCTTTCACTGCAAGCTGCAGATTCCCTCCTAACAGCAAGCTTTAGGACAGTGTACTGAATTGTAACTTAACTGCGGCTAATAAGGCGATTTTGGCAAAGAGAATATCTCCCGCAGGGAAGCTGCTACCATCAAATGTTTGCCCTCATTAGACTCCGCTCTGGAAGCGCTTTCACTGCAAGCTGCAGATTCCCTCCTAACAGCAAGCTTTAGGATAGGGTACTGAATTGTAACTTAACTGCGGCTAATAATGCGATTTTGGCAAAGAGAGTATCTCCCGCAGGGAAGCTGCTACCATCAAATGTTTGCCCTCATTAGACTGCCCTCTGGAAGCGCTTTCACTACAAGCTGCAGATTCCCTCCTAACAGCAAGCTTTAGGATAGGGTACTGAATTGTAACTTACTTTCGCCTAATAATGCGATTTTGGCAAAGAGAGTATCTCCCGCAGGGAAGCTGCTACCATCAAATGTTTGCCCTCATTAGACTCCCCTCTGGAAGTGCTTTCACTGCAAGCTGCAGATTCCCTCCTAACAGCAAGCTTTAGGATAGGGTACTGAATTGTAACTTACTTTCGCCTAATAATGCGATTTTGGCAAAGAGAGTATCTCCCGCAGGGAAGCTGCTACCATCAAATGTTTGCCCTCATTAGACTCCCCTCTGGAAGCGCTTTCACTGCAAGCTGCAGATTCCCTCCTAACAGCAAGCTTTAGGATAGGGTACTGAATTGTAACTTACTTTCGCCTAATAATGCGATTTTGGCAAAGAGAGTATCTCCCGCAGGGAAGCTGCTACCATCAAATGTTTGCCCTCATTAGACTCCCCTCTGGAAGCGCTTTCACTGCAAGCTGCAGATTCCCTCCTAACAGCAAGCTTTAGGACAGTGTACTGATTTGTAACTTAACTGCGGCTAATAAGGCGATTTGGCAAAGAGAATATCTCCCGCAGGGAAGCTGCTACCATCAAATGTTTGCCCTCATTAGACTCCCCTCTGGAAGCGCTTTCACTGCAAGCTGCAGATTCCCTCCTAACAGCAAGCTTTAGGATAGGGTACTGAATTGTAACTTACTTTCGCCTAATAATGCGATTTTGGCAAAGAGAGTATCTCCCGCAGGGAAGCTGCTACCATCAAATGTTTGCCCTCATTAGACTCCCCTCTGGAAGCGCTTTCACTGCAAGCTGCAGATTCCCTCCTAACAGCAAGCTTTAGGATAGGGTACTGAATTTTAGCGTACTTTCGCCTAATAATGCGATTTTGGCAAAGAGAGAATCTCCCGCAGGGAAGCTGCTACCATCAAATGTTTGCCCTCATTAGACTCCCCTCTGGAAGCGCTTTCACTGCAAGCTGCAGATTCCCTCCTAACAGCAAGCTTTAGGATAGGGTACTGAATTGTAACTTACTTTCGCCTAATAATGCGATTTTGGCAAAGAGAGTATCTCCCGCAGGGAAGCTGCTACCATCAAATGTTTGCCCTCATTAGACTCCCCTCTGAAAGCGCTTTCACTGCAAGCTGCAGATTCCCTCCTAACAGCAAGCTTTAGGATAGGGTACTGAATTGTAACTTACTTTCGCATAATAATGCGATTTTGGCAAAGAGAATATCTCCCGCAGGGAAGCTGATACCATCAAATGTTTGCCCTCCTTAGACTCCCCTCTAGAAGCGCTTTCACTGCAAGCTGCAGATTCCATCCTAACAGCAAGCTTTAGGATAGGGTACTGAATTGTATCTTACTTTCGCCTAATAATGCGATTTTGACAAAGAGACTATCTCCCGCAGGGAAGCTGCTACCATCAAATGTTTGCCCTCATTAGACTCCCCTCTGGAAGCGCTTTCACTGCAAGCTGCAGATTCCCTCCTAACAGCAAGCTTTAGGATAGGGTACTGAATTGTAACTTACTTTCGCCTAATAATGCGATTTTGGCAAAGAGAGTATCTCCCGCAGGGAAGCTGCTACCATCAAATGTTTGCCCTCATTAGACTCCCCTCTGGAAGCGCTTTCACTGCAAGCTGCAGAAACCCTCCTAACAGCAAGCTTTAGGATAGGGTACTGAATTGTAACTTAACTGCGGCTAATAATGCGATTTTGGCAAAGAGAGTATCTCCCGCAGGGAAGCTGTTACCATAAAATGTTTGCCCTCATTAGACTCCCCTCTGGAAGCGCTTTCACTGCAAGCTGCAGATTCCCTCCTAACAGCAAGCTTTAGGACAGTGTACTGAATTGTAACTTAACTGCGGCTAATAAGGCGATTTTGGCAAAGAGAATATCTCCCGCAGGGAAGCTGCTACCATCAAATGTTTGCCCTCATTAGACTCCCATCTGGAAGCGCTTTCACTGCAAGCTGCAGATTCCCTCCTAACAGCAAGCTTAGGGATAGGGTACTGAATTGTAACTTACTTTCGCCTAATAATGCGATTTTGGCAAAGAGAGTATCTCCCGCAGGGAAGCTGCTACCATCAAATGTTTGCCCTCATTAGACTCCCCTCTGGAAGCGCTTTCACTGCAAGCTGCAGATTCCCTCCTAACAGCAAGCTTTAGGATAGGGTACTGAATTGTAACTTACTTTCGCCTAATAATGCGATTTTGGCAAAGAGAGTATCTCCCGCAGGGAAGCTGCTACCATCAAATGTTTGCCCTCATTAGACTCCCCTCTGGAAGCGCTTTCACTGCAAGCTGCAGATTCCCTCCTAACAGCAAGCTGTAGGACAGTGTACTGAATTGTAACTTAACTGCGGCTAATAAGGCGATTTTGGCAAAGAGAATATCTCCAGCAGGGAAGCTGCTACCATCAAATGCTTGCCCTCATTAGACTCCCCTCTGGAAGCGCTTTCACTGCAAGCTGCAGATTCCCTCCTAACAGCAAGCTTTAGGATAGGGTACTGAATTGTAACTTACTTTTGCTTAATAATGCGATTTTGGCAAAGAGAGTATCTCCCGCAGGGAAGCTGCTACCATCAAATGTTTGCCCTCATTAGACTCCCCTCTGGAAGCGCTTTCACTGCAAGCTGCAGATTCCCTCCTAACAGCAAGGTTTAGGATAGCGTACTGAATTGTAACTTACTTTCGCCTAATAATGCGATTTTGGCAAAGAGACTATCTCCCGCAGGGAAGCTGCTACCATCAAATGTTTGCCCTCATTAGACTCCCCTCTGGAAGCGCTTTCACTGCAAGCTGCAGATTCCCTCCTAACAGCAAGCTTTAGGATAGGGTACTGAATTGTAACTTAACTGCGGCTAATATGGCGATTTTGGCAAAGAGAATATCTCCCGCAGGGAAGCTGTTACCATCAAATGTTTGCCCTCATTAGACTCCCCTCTGGAAGCGCTTTCACTGCAAGCTGCAGATTCCCTCCTAACAGCAAGCTTTAGGATAGGGTACTGAATTGTAACTTACTTTCGCCTAATAATGCGATTTTGGCAAAGAGACTATCTCCCGCAGGGAAGCTGCTACCATCAAATGTTTGCCCTCATTAGACTCCCCTCTGGAAGCGCTTTCACTGCAAGCTGCAGATTCCCTCCTAACAGCAAGCTTTAGGATAGGGTACTGAATTGTATCTTAGTTTCGCATAATAATGCGATTTTGGCAAAGAGACTATCTCCCGCAGAGAAGCTGCTACCATCAAATGTTTGCCCTCATTAGACTCCCACTGGAAGCGCTTTCACTGCAAGCTGCAGATTCCCTCCTAACAGCAAGCTTTAGGATAGGATACTGAATTGTAACTTACTTTCGCCTAATAATGCGATTTTGGCAAAGAGAGTATCTCCCGCAGGGAAGCTGCTACCATCAAATGTTTGCCCTCATTAGACTCCCCTCTGGAAGCGCTTTCACTGCAAGCTGCAGATTCCCTCCTAACAGCAAGCTTTAGGACAGTGTACTGAATTGTAATTTAACTGCGGCTAATAAGGCGATTTTTGCAAAGAGACTATCTCCCGCAGGGAAGCTGTTACCATCAAATGTTTGCCCTCATTAGACTCCCCTCTGGAAGCGCTTTCACTGCAAGCTGCAGATTCCCTCCTAACAGCAAGCTTTAGGATAGGGTACTGAATTGTAACTTACTTTCGCCTAATAATGCGATTTTGGCAAAGAGACTATCTCCCGCAGGGAAGCTGCTACCATCAAATATTTGCCCTCATTAGACTCTCCTCTGGAAGCGCTTTCACTGCAAGCTGCAGATTCCCTCCTAACAGCAAGCTTTAGGATAGGGTACTGAATTGTAACTTAC
Organism: Phaenicophaeus curvirostris; assembly: GCF_032191515.1. Classification (NCBI taxonomy): domain Eukaryota; kingdom Metazoa; phylum Chordata; class Aves; order Cuculiformes; family Cuculidae; genus Phaenicophaeus; species Phaenicophaeus curvirostris. The sequence goes on along the minus strand of NW_027206762.1, from coordinate 377,883 downwards.
TTTCGCCTAATAATGCGATTTTGGCAAAGAGAGTATCTCCCGCAGGGAAGCTGCTACCATCAAATGTTTGCCCTCATTAGACTCCCCTCTGGAAGCGCTTTCACTGCAAGCTGCAGATTCCCTCCTAACATCAAGCTTTAGGATAGGGTGCTGAATTGTATCTTACTTTCGCCTAATAATGCGATTTTGGCAAAGAGAGTATCTCCCGCAGGGAAGCTGCTACCATCAAATGTTTGCCCTCATTAGACTCCCCTCTGGAAGCGCTTTCACTGCAAGCTGCATATTCCCTCCTAACAGCAAGCTTTAGGACAGTGTACTGAATTGTAACTTAACTGCGGCTAATAAGGCGATTTTGGCAAAGAGAATATCTCCCGCAGGGAAGCTGCTACCATCAAATGTTTGCCCTCATTAGACTCCCCTCTGGAAGCGCTTTCACTGCAAGCTGCAGATTCCCTCCTAACAGCAAGCTTTAGGATAGGGTACTGAATTGTAACTTAACTGCGGCTAATAATGCGATTTTGGCAAAGAGAGTATCTCCCGCAGGGAAGCTGCTACCATCAAATGTTTGCCCTCATTAGACTGCCCTCTGGAAGCGCTTTCACTACAAGCTGCAGATTCCCTCCTAACAGCAAGCTTTAGGATAGGGTACTGAATTGTAACTTACTTTCGCCTAATAATGCGATTTTGGCAAAGAGAGTATCTCCCGCAGGGAAGCTGCTACCATCAAATGTTTGCCCTCATTAGACTCCCCTCTGGAAGTGCTTTCACTGCAAGCTGCAGATTCCCTCCTAACAGCAAGCTTTAGGATAGGGTACTGAATTGTAACTTACTTTCGCCTAATAATGCGATTTTGGCAAAGAGAGTATCTCCCGCAGGGAAGCTGCTACCATCAAATGTTTGCCCTCATTAGACTCCCCTCTGGAAGCGCTTTCACTGCAAGCTGCAGATTCCCTCCTAACAGCAAGCTTTAGGATAGGGTACTGAATTGTAACTTACTTTCGCCTAATAATGCGATTTTGGCAAAGAGAGTATCTCCCGCAGGGAAGCTGCTACCATCAAATGTTTGCCCTCATTAGACTCCCCTCTGGAAGCGCTTTCACTGCAAGCTGCAGATTCCCTCCTAACAGCAAGCTGTAGGACAGTGTACTGAATTGTAACTTAACTGCGGCTAATAAGGCGATTTTGGCAAAGAGAATATCTCCAGCAGGGAAGCTGCTACCATCAAATGCTTGCCCTCATTAGACTCCCCTCTGGAAGCGCTTTCACTGCAAGCTGCAGATTCCCTCCTAACAGCAAGCTTTAGGATAGGGTACTGAATTGTAACTTACTTTTGCTTAATAATGCGATTTTGGCAAAGAGAGTATCTCCCGCAGGGAAGCTGCTACCATCAAATGTTTGCCCTCATTAGACTCCCCTCTGGAAGCGCTTTCACTGCAAGCTGCAGATTCCCTCCTAACAGCAAGGTTTAGGATAGCGTACTGAATTGTAACTTACTTTCGCCTAATAATGCGATTTTGGCAAAGAGACTATCTCCCGCAGGGAAGCTGCTACCATCAAATGTTTGCCCTCATTAGACTCCCCTCTGGAAGCGCTTTCACTGCAAGCTGCAGATTCCCTCCTAACAGCAAGCTTTAGGATAGGGTACTGAATTGTAACTTAACTGCGGCTAATAAGGCGATTTTGGCAAAGAGAATATCTCCCGCAGGGAAGCTGTTACCATCAAATGTTTGCCCTCATTAGACTCCCCTCTGGAAGCGCTTTCACTGCAAGCTGCAGATTCCCTCCTAACAGCAAGCTTTAGGATAGGGTACTGAATTGTATCTTACTTTCGCCTAATAATGCGATTTTGGCAAAGAGACTATCTCCCGCAGGGAAGCTGCTACCATCAAATGTTTGCCCTCATTAGACTCCCCTCTGGAAGCGCTTTCACTGCAAGCTGCAGATTCCCTCCTAACAGCAAGCTTTAGGATAGGGTACTGAATTGTATCTTAGTTTCGCATAATAATGCGATTTTGGCAAAGAGACTATCTCCCGCAGAGAAGCTGCTACCATCAAATGTTTGCCCTCATTAGACTCCCACTGGAAGCGCTTTGACTGCAAGCTGCAGATTCCCTCCTAACAGCAAGCTTTAGGATAGGATACTGAATTGTAACTTACTTTCGCCTAATAATGCGATTTTGGCAAAGAGAGTATCTCCCGCAGGGAAGCTGCTACCATCAAATGTTTGCCCTCATTAGACTCCCCTCTGGAAGCGCTTTCACTGCAAGCTGCAGATTCCCTCCTAACAGCAAGCTTTAGGACAGTGTACTGAATTGTAACTTAACTGCGGCTAATAAGGCGATTTTTGCAAAGAGACTATCTCCCGCAGGGAAGCTGTTACCATCAAATGTTTGCCCTCATTAGACTCCCCTCTGGAAGCGCTTTCACTGCAAGCTGCAGATTCCCTCCTAACAGCAAGCTTTAGGATAGGGTACTGAATTGTAACTTACTTTCGCCTAATAATGCGATTTTGGCAAAGAGACTATCTCCCGCAGGGAAGCTGCTACCATCAAATATTTGCCCTCATTAGACTCTCCTCTGGAAGCGCTTTCACTGCAAGCTGCAGATTCCCTCCTAACAGCAAGCTTTAGGATAGGGTACTGAATTGTAACTTACTTTCGCCTAATAATGCGATTTTGGCAAAGAGAGTATCTCCCGCAGGGAAGCTGCTACCATCAAATGTTTGCCCTCATTAGACTCCCCTCTGGAAGCGCTTTCACTGCAAGCTGCAGATTCCCTCCTAACATCAAGCTTTAGGATAGGGTGCTGAATTGTATCTTACTTTCGCCTAATAATGCGATTTTGGCAAAGAGAGTATCTCCCGCAGGGAAGCTGCTACCATCAAATGTTTGCCCTCATTAGACTCCCCTCTGGAAGCGCTTTCACTGCAAGCTGCATATTCCCTCCTAACAGCAAGCTTTAGGACAGTGTACTGAATTGTAACTTAACTGCGGCTAATAAGGCGATTTTGGCAAAGAGAATATCTCCCGCAGGGAAGCTGCTACCATCAAATGTTTGCCCTCATTAGACTCCCCTCTGGAAGCGCTTTCACTGCAAGCTGCAGATTCCCTCCTAACAGCAAGCTTTAGGATAGGGTACTGAATTGTAACTTAACTGCGGCTAATAATGCGATTTTGGCAAAGAGAGTATCTCCCGCAGGGAAGCTGCTACCATCAAATGTTTGCCCTCATTAGACTGCCCTCTGGAAGCGCTTTCACTACAAGCTGCAGATTCCCTCCTAACAGCAAGCTTTAGGATAGGGTACTGAATTGTAACTTACTTTCGCCTAATAATGCGATTTTGGCAAAGAGAGTATCTCCCGCAGGGAAGCTGCTACCATCAAATGTTTGCCCTCATTAGACTCCCCTCTGGAAGTGCTTTCACTGCAAGCTGCAGATTCCCTCCTAACAGCAAGCTTTAGGATAGGGTACTGAATTGTAACTTACTTTCGCCTAATAATGCGATTTTGGCAAAGAGAGTATCTCCCGCAGGGAAGCTGCTACCATCAAATGTTTGCCCTCATTAGACTCCCCTCTGGAAGCGCTTTCACTGCAAGCTGCAGATTCCCTCCTAACAGCAAGCTTTAGGATAGGGTACTGAATTGTAACTTACTTTCGCCTAATAATGCGATTTTGGCAAAGAGAGTATCTCCCGCAGGGAAGCTGCTACCATCAAATGTTTGCCCTCATTAGACTCCCCTCTGGAAGCGCTTTCACTGCAAGCTGCAGATTCCCTCCTAACAGCAAGCTGTAGGACAGTGTACTGAATTGTAACTTAACTGCGGCTAATAAGGCGATTTTGGCAAAGAGAATATCTCCAGCAGGGAAGCTGCTACCATCAAATGCTTGCCCTCATTAGACTCCCCTCTGGAAGCGCTTTCACTGCAAGCTGCAGATTCCCTCCTAACAGCAAGCTTTAGGATAGGGTACTGAATTGTAACTTACTTTTGCTTAATAATGCGATTTTGGCAAAGAGAGTATCTCCCGCAGGGAAGCTGCTACCATCAAATGTTTGCCCTCATTAGACTCCCCTCTGGAAGCGCTTTCACTGCAAGCTGCAGATTCCCTCCTAACAGCAAGGTTTAGGATAGCGTACTGAATTGTAACTTACTTTCGCCTAATAATGCGATTTTGGCAAAGAGACTATCTCCCGCAGGGAAGCTGCTACCATCAAATGTTTGCCCTCATTAGACTCCCCTCTGGAAGCGCTTTCACTGCAAGCTGCAGATTCCCTCCTAACAGCAAGCTTTAGGATAGGGTACTGAATTGTAACTTAACTGCGGCTAATAAGGCGATTTTGGCAAAGAGAATATCTCCCGCAGGGAAGCTGTTACCATCAAATGTTTGCCCTCATTAGACTCCCCTCTGGAAGCGCTTTCACTGCAAGCTGCAGATTCCCTCCTAACAGCAAGCTTTAGGATAGGGTACTGAATTGTAACTTACTTTCGCCTAATAATGCGATTTTGGCAAAGAGACTATCTCCCGCAGGGAAGCTGCTACCATCAAATGTTTGCCCTCATTAGACTCCCCTCTGGAAGCGCTTTCACTGCAAGCTGCAGATTCCCTCCTAACAGCAAGCTTTAGGATAGGGTACTGAATTGTATCTTAGTTTCGCATAATAATGCGATTTTGGCAAAGAGACTATCTCCCGCAGAGAAGCTGCTACCATCAAATGTTTGCCCTCATTAGACTCCCACTGGAAGCGCTTTGACTGCAAGCTGCAGATTCCCTCCTAACAGCAAGCTTTAGGATAGGATACTGAATTGTAACTTACTTTCGCCTAATAATGCGATTTTGGCAAAGAGAGTATCTCCCGCAGGGAAGCTGCTACCATCAAATGTTTGCCCTCATTAGACTCCCCTCTGGAAGCGCTTTCACTGCAAGCTGCAGATTCCCTCCTAACAGCAAGCTTTAGGACAGTGTACTGAATTGTAACTTAACTGCGGCTAATAAGGCGATTTTTGCAAAGAGACTATCTCCCGCAGGGAAGCTGTTACCATCAAATGTTTGCCCTCATTAGACTCCCCTCTGGAAGCGCTTTCACTGCAAGCTGCAGATTCCCTCCTAACAGCAAGCTTTAGGATAGGGTACTGAATTGTAACTTACTTTCGCCTAATAATGCGATTTTGGCAAAGAGACTATCTCCCGCAGGGAAGCTGCTACCATCAAATATTTGCCCTCATTAGACTCTCCTCTGGAAGCGCTTTCACTGCAAGCTGCAGATTCCCTCCTAACAGCAAGCTTTAGGATAGGGTACTGAATTGTAACTTACTTTCGCCTAATAATGCGATTTTGGCAAAGAGAGTATCTCCCGCAGGGAAGCTGCTACCATCAAATGTTTGCCCTCATTAGACTCCCCTCTGGAAGCGCTTTCACTGCAAGCTGCAGATTCCCTCCTAACAGCAAGCTTTAGGATAGGGTACTGAATTGTAACTTAACTGCGGCTAATAAGGCGATTTTGGCAAAGAGAGTATCTCCCGCAGGGAAGCTGCTACCATCAAATGTTTGCCCTCATTAGACTCCCCTCTGGAAGCGCTTTCACTGCAAGCTGCAGATTCCCTCCTAACAGCAAGCTTTAGGATAGGGTACTGAATTGTAACTTACTTTCGCCTAATAATGCGATTTTGGCAAAGAGAGTATCTCCCGCAGGGAAGCTGCTACCATCAAATGTTTGCCCTCATTAGACTCCCCTCTGGAAGTGCTTTCACTGCAAGCTGCAGATTCCCTCCTAACAGCAAGCTTTAGGATAGGGTACTGAATTGTAACTTACTTTCGCATAATAATGCGATTTTGGCAAAGAGAGTATCTCCCGCAGGGAAGCTGCTACCATCAAATGTTTGCCCTCATTAGACTCCCCTCTGGAAGCGCTTTCACTGCAAGCTGCAGATTCCCTCCTAACAGCAAGCTTTAGGACAGTGTACTGAATTGTAACTTAACTGCTGCTAATAAGGCGATTTTGGCAAAGAGAATATCTCCTGCAGGGAAGCTGCTACCATCAAATGTTTGCCCTCATTAGACTCCCCTCTGGAAGCGCTTTCACTGCAAGCTTCAGATTCCCTCCTAACAGCAAGCTTTAGGATAGGGTACTGAATTGTAACTTACTTTCGCCTAATAATGCAATTTTGGCAAAGAGAGTATCTCCCGCAGGGAAGCTGCTACCATCAAATGTTTGCCCTCATTAGACTCCCCTCTGGAAGCGCTTTCACTGCAAGCTGCAGATTCCCTCCTAACAGCAAGCTTTAGGATAGGGTACTGAATTGTAACTTACTTTCGCCTAATAATGCGATTTTGGCAAAGAGACTATCTCCCGCAGGGAAGCTGCTACCATCAAATATTTGCCCTCATTAGACTCTCCTCTGGAAGCGCTTTGACTGCAAGCTGCAGATTCCCTCCTAACAGCAAGCTTTAGGATAGGGTACTGAATTGTAACTTACTTTCGCCTAATAATGCGATTTTGGCAAAGAGAGTATCTCCCGCAGGGAAGCTGCTACCATCAAATGTTTGCCCTCATTAGACTCCCCTCTGGAAGCGCTTTCACTGCAAGCTGCAGATTCCCTCCTAACAGCAAGCTTTAGGATAGGGTACTGAATTGTAACTTACTTTCACCTAATAATGTGATTTTGGCAAAGAGAGTATCTCCCGCAGGGAAGCTGCTACCATCAAATGTTTGCCCTCATTAGACTCCCCTCTGGAAGCGCTTTCACTGCAAGCTGCAGATTCCCTCCTAACAGCAAGCTTTAGGATAGGGTACTGAATTGTAACTTACTTTCGCCTAATAATGCGATTTTGGCAAAGAGACTATCTCTCGCATGGAAGCTGCTACCATCAAATATTTGCCCTCATTAGACTCTCCTCTGGAAGCGCTTTCACTGCAAGCTGCAGATTCCCTCCTAACAGCAAGTTTTAGGATAGGGTACTGAATTGTAACTTACTTTCGCCTAATAATGCGATTTTGGCAAAGAGAGTATCTCCCGCAGGGAAGCTGCTACATTGAAATGTTTGCCCTCATTAGACTCCCCTCTGGAAGCGCTTTCACTGCAAGCTGCAGATTCCCTCCTAACAGCAAGCTTTAGGATAGGGTACTGAATTGTAACTTACTTTCGCCTAATAATGCGATTTTGGCAAAGAGAGTATCTCCCGCAGGGAAGCTGCTACCATCAAATGTTTGCCCTCATTAGACTCCCCTCTGGAAGCGCTTTCACTGCAAGCTGCAGATTCCCTCCTAACAGCAAGCTTTAGGATAGGGTACTGAATTGTAACTTAACTGCGGTTAATAAGGCGATTGTGGCAAAGAGAATATCTCCCGCAGGGAAGCTGCTACCATCAAATGCTTGCCCTCATTAGACTCCCCTCTGGAAGCGCTTTCACTGCAAGCTGCAGATTCCCTCCTAACAGCAAGCTTTAGGATAGGGTACTGAATTGTAACTTACTTTCGCCTAATAATGCGATTTTGGCAAAGAGAGTATCTCCCGCAGGGAAGCTGCTACCATCAAATGTTTGCCCTCATTAGACTCCCCTCTGGAAGCGCTTTCACTGCAAGCTGCAGATTCCCTCCTAACAGCAAGCTTTAGGATAGGGTACTGAATTGTAACTTACTTTCGCCTAATAATGCGATTTTGGCAAAGAGACTATCTCCTGCAGGGAAGCTGCTACCATCAAATGTTTGCCCTCATTAGACTCCCCTCTGGAAGCGCTTTCACTGCAAGCTGCAGATTCCCTCCTAACAGCAAGCTTTAGGATAGGGTACTGAATTGTAACTTACTTTCGCCTAATAATGCGATTTTGGCAAAGAGAGTATCTCCCGCAGGGAAGCTGCTAACATCAAATGTTTGCCCTCATTAGACTCCCCTCTGGAAGCGCTTTCACTGCAAGCTGCAGATTCCCTCCTAACAGCAAGCTTTAGGATAGGGTACTGAAATGTAACTTACTTTCGCCTAATAATGCGATTTTGGCAAAGAGACTATCTCCCGCAGGGAAGCTGCTACCATCAAATGTTTGCCCTCCTTAGACTCCCCTCTGGAAGCGCTTTCACTGCAAGCTGCAGATTCCCTCCTAACAGCAACCTTTAGGATAGGGTACTGAATTGTAACATAACTGCGGCTAATAAGGCGATTTTGGCAAAGAGAGTATCTCCCGCAGGGAAGCTGCTACCATCAAATGTTTGCCCTCATTAGACTCCCCTCTGGAAGCGCTTTCACTGCAAGCTGCAGATTCCCTCCTAACAGCAAGCTTTAGGATAGGGTACTGAATTGTAACTTACTTTCGCATAATAATGCGATTTTGGCAAAGAGACTATCTCCCGCAGGGAAGCTGCTACCATCAAATGTTTGCCCTCATTAGACTCCCCTCTGGAAGCGCTTTCACTGCAAGCTGCAGATTCCCTCCTAACAGCAAGCTTTAGGACAGTGTACTGAATTGTATCTTAACTGCGGTTAATAAGGCGATTTTGGCAAAGAGAATATCTCCCGCAGGGAAGCTGCTACCATCAAATGCTTGCCCTCATTAGACTCCCCTCTGGAAGCGCTTTCACTGCAAGCTGCAGATTCCCTCCTAACAGCAAGCTTTAGGATAGGGTACTGAATTGTAACTTACTTTCGCCTAATAATGCGATTTTGGCAAAGAGAGTATCTCCCGCAGGGAAGCTGCTACCATCAAATGTTTGCCCTCATTAGACTCCCCTCTGGAAGCGCTTTCACTGCAAGCTGCAGATTCCCTCCTAACAGCAAGCTTTAGGATAGGGTACTGAATTGTAACTTACTTTCGCCTAATAATGCGATTTTGGCAAAGAGAGTATCTCCCGCAGGGAAGCTGCTAACATCAAATGTTTGCCCTCATTAGACTCCCCTCTGGAAGTGCTTTCACTGCAAGCTGCAGATTCCCTCCTAACAGCAAGCTTTAGGATAGGGTACTGAATTGTAACTTACTTTCGCATAATAATGCGATTTTGGCAAAGAGACTATCTCCCGCAGGGAAGCTGCTACCATCAAATGTTTGCCCTCATTAGACTCCCCTCTGGAAGCACTTTCACTGCAAGCTGCAGATTCCCTCCTAACAGCAAGCTTTAGTATAGGGTACTGAATTGTAACTTACTTTCGCCTAATAATGCGATTTTGGCAAAGAGAGTATCTCCCGCAGGGAAGCTGCTACCATCAAATGTTTGCCCTCATTAGACTCCCCTCTGGAAGCGCTTTCACTGCAAGCTGCAGATTCCCTCCTAACAGCAAGCTTTAGGACAGTGTACTGAATTGTAACTTAACTGCGGTTAATAAGGCGATTTTGGCAAAGAGAATATCTCCCGCAGGGAAGCTGCTACCTTCAAATGCTTGCCCTCATTAGACTCCCCTCTGGAAGCGCTTTCACTGCAAGCTGCAGATTCCCTCCTAACAGCAAGCTTTAGGATAGGGTACTGAATTGTAACTTACTTTCGCCTAATAATGCGATTTTGGCAAAGAGACTATCTCCCGCAGGGAAGCTGCTACCATCAAATGTTTGCCCTCATTAGACTCCCCTCTGGAACTGCTTTCACTGCAAGCTGCAGATTCCCTCCTAACAGCAAGCTTTAGGATAGGGTACTGAATTGTAACTTACTTTCGCCTAATAATGCGATTTTGGCAAAGAGACTATCTCCGCAGGGAAGCTGCTACCATCAAATGTTTGCCCTCATTAGACTCCCCTCTGGAAGCGCTTTCACTGCAAGCTGCAGATTCCCTCCTAACAGCAAGCTTTAGGATAGGGTACTGAATTGTAACTTACTTTCGCCTAATAATGCGATTTTGGCAAAGAGAATATCTCCCGCAGGGAAGCTGCTAACATCAAATGTTTGCCCTCATTAGACTCCCCTCTGGAAGCGCTTTCACTGCAAGCTGCAGATTCCCTCCTAACAGCAAGCTTTAGGATAGGGTACTGAAATGTAACTTACTTTCGCCTAATAATGCGATTTTGGCAAAGAGAGTATATCCCGCAGGGAAGCTGCTACCATCAAATGTTTGCCCTCCTTAGACTCCCCTCTGGAAGCGCTTTCACTGCAAGCTGCAGATTCCCTCCTAACAGCAAGCTTTAGGATAGGGTACTGAATTGTAACTTAACTGCGGCTAATAAGGCGATTTTGGCAAAGAGAGTATCTCCCGCAGGGAAGCTGCTACCATCAAATGTTTGCCCTCATTAGACTCCCCTCTGGAAGCGCTTTCACTGCAAGCTGCAGATTCCCTCCTAACAGCAAGCTTTAGGATAGGGTACTGAATTGTAACTTACTTTCGCCTAATAATGCGATTTTGGCAAAGAGACTATCTCCCGCAGGGAAGCTGCTACCATCAAATGTTTGCCCTCATTAGACTCCCCTCTGGAAGCACTTTCACTGCAAGCTGCAGATTCCCTCCTAACAGCAAGCTTTAGGATAGGGTACTGAATTGTAACTTACTTTCGCCTAATAATGCGATTTTGGCAAAGAGAGTATCTCCCGCAGGGAAGCTGCTACCATCAAATGTTTGCCCTCATTAGACTCCCCTCTGGAAGCGCTTTCACTGCAAGCTGCAGATTCCCTCCTAACAGCAAGCTTTAGGACAGTGTACTGAATTGTAACTTAACTGCGGTTAATAAGGCGATTTTGGCAAAGAGAATATCTCCCGCAGGGAAGCTGCTACCATCAAATGCTTGCCCTCATTAGACTCCCCTCTGGAAGCGCTTTCACTGCAAGCTGCAGATTCCCTCCTAACAGCAAGCTTTAGGATAGGGTACTGAATTGTAACTTACTTTCGCCTAATAATGCGATTTTGGCAAAGAGAGTATCTCCCGCAGGGAAGCTGCTACCATCAAATGTTTGCCCTCATTAGACTCCCCTCTGGAAGCGCTTTCACTGCAAGCTGCAGATTCCCTCCTAACAGCAAGCTTTAGGATAGGGTACTGAATTGTAACTTACTTTCGCCTAATAATGCGATTTTGGCAAAGAGAGTATCTCCCGCAGGGAAGCTGCTAACATCAAATGTTTGCCCTCATTAGACTCCCCTCTGGAAGTGCTTTCACTGCAAGCTGCAGATTCCCTCCTAACAGCAAGCTTTAGGATAGGGTAGTGAATTGTAACTTACTATCGCATAATAATGCGATTTTGGCAAAGAGACTATCTCCCGCAGGGAAGCTGCTACCATCAAATGTTTGCCCTCATTAGACTCCCCTCTGGAAGCACTTTCACTGCAAGCTGCAGATTCCCTCCTAACAGCAAGCTTTAGGATAGGGTACTGAATTGTAACTTACTTTCGCCTAATAATGCGATTTTGGCAAAGAGAGTATCTCCCGCAGGGAAGCTGCTACCATCAAATCTTTGCCCTCATTAGACTCCCCTCTGGAAGTGCTTTCACTGCAAGCTGCAGATTCCCTCCTAACAGCAAGCTTTAGGATAGGGTACTGAATTGTAACTTACTTTCGCCTAATAATGCGATTTTGGCAAAGAGACTATCTCCCGCAGGGAAGCTGCTACCATCAAATGTTTGCCCTCATTAGACTCCCCTCTGGAAGCGCTTTCACTGCAAGCTGCAGATTCCCTCCTAACAGCAAGCTTTAGGACAGTGTACTGAATTGTAACTTAACTGCGGCTAATAAGGCGATTTTGGCAAAGAGACTATCTCCCGCAGGGAAGCTGCTACCATCAAATGCTTGCCCTCATTAGACTCCCCTCTGGAAGCGCTTTCACTGCAAGCTGCAGATTCCCTCCTAACAGCAAGCTTTAGGATAGGGTACTGAATTGTAACTTACTTTCGCCTAATAATGCGATTTTGGCAAAGAGAGTATCTCCCGCAGGGAAGCTGTTACCATCAAATGTTTGCCCTCGTTAGACTCCCCTCTGGAAGCACTTTCACTGCAAGCTGCAGATTCCCTCCTAACAGCAAGCTTTAGGATAGGGTACTGAATTGAAACTTACTTTCGCCTAATAATGCGATTTTGGCAAAGAGATTATCTCCGCCAGGGAAGCTGCTACATTCAAATGTTTGCACTCATTAGACTCCGCTCTGGAAGCGCTTTCACTGCAACCTGCAGATTCCATCCTAACAGCAAGCTTTAGGATAGGGTACTGAATTGTAACTTACTTTCACCTAATAATGCGATTATGGCAAAGAGAGTATCTCCCGCAGGCAAGCTGCTACCATCAAATGTTTGCCCTCATTAGACTCCCCTCTGGAAGCGCTTTCACTGCAAGCTGCAGATTCCCTCCTAACAGCAAGCTTTAGGATAGGGTACTGAATTGTAACTTACTTTCGCCTAATAATGCGATTTTGGCAAAGAGAATATCTCCCGCAGGGAAGCTGCTAACATCAAATGTTTGCCCTCATTAGACTCCCCTCTGGAAGCGCTTTCACTGCAAGCTGCAGATTCCCTCCTAACAGCAAGCTTTAGGATAGGGTACTGAAATGTAACTTACTTTCGCCTAATAATGCGATTTTGGCAAAGAGAGTATATCCCGCAGGGAAGCTGCTACCATCAAATGTTTGCCCTCCTTAGACTCCCCTCTGGAAGCGCTTTCACTGCAAGCTGCAGATTCCCTCCTAACAGCAAGCTTTAGGATAGGGTACTGAATTGTAACTTAACTGCGGCTAATAAGGCGATTTTGGCAAAGAGAGTATCTCCCGCAGGGAAGCTGCTACCATCAAATGTTTGCCCTCATTAGACTCCCCTCTGCAAGCGCTTTCACTGCAAGCTGCAGATTCCCTCCTAACAGCAAGCTTTAGGATAGGGTACTGAATTGTAACTTACTTTCGCCTAATAATGCGATTTTGGCAAAGAGAGTATCTCCCGCAGGGAAGCTGCTACCATCAAATGTTTGCCCTCATTAGACTCCCCTCTGGAAGCGCTTTCACTGCAAGCTGCAGATTCCCTCCTAACAGCAAGCTTTAGGATAGGGTACTGAATTGTAACTTACTTTCGCCTAATAATGCGATTTTGGCAAAGAGAGTATCTCCCGCAGGGAAGCTGCTACCATCAAATGTTTGCCCTCATTAGACTCCCCTCTGGAAGCGCTTTCACTGCAAGCTGCAGATTCCCTCCTAACAGCAAGCTTTAGGATAGGGTACTGAATTGTAACTTACTTTCGCCTAATAATGCGATTTTGGCAAAGAGAGTATCTCCCGCAGGGAAGCTGCTAACATCAAATGTTTGCCCTCATTAGACTCCCCTCTGGAAGTGCTTTCACTGCAAGCTGCAGATTCCCTCCTAACAGCAAGCTTTAGGATAGGGTAGTGAATTGTAACTTACTATCGCATAATAATGCGATTTTGGCAAAGAGACTATCTCCCGCAGGGAAGCTGCTACCATCAAATGTTTGCCCTCATTAGACTCCCCTCTGGAAGCACTTTCACTGCAAGCTGCAGATTCCCTCCTAACAGCAAGCTTTAGGATAGGGTACTGAATTGTAACTTACTTTCGCCTAATAATGCGATTTTGGCAAAGAGAGTATCTCCCGCAGGGAAGCTGCTACCATCAAATCTTTGCCCTCATTAGACTCCCCTCTGGAAGTGCTTTCACTGCAAGCTGCAGATTCCCTCCTAACAGCAAGCTTTAGGATAGGGTACTGAATTGTAACTTACTTTCGCCTAATAATGCGATTTTGGCAAAGAGACTATCTCCCGCAGGGAAGCTGCTACCATTAAATGTTTGCCCTCATTAGACTCCCCTCTGGAAGCGCTTTCACTGCAAGCTGCAGATTCCCTCCTAACAGCAAGCTTTAGGATAGGGTACTGAATTGTAACTTAACTGCGGCTAATAAGGCGATTTTGGCAAAGAGACTATCTCCCGCAGGGAAGCTGCTACCATCAAATGCTTGCCCTCATTAGACTCCCCTCTGGAAGCGCTTTCACTGCAAGCTGCAGATTCCCTCCTAACAGCAAGCTTTAGGATAGGGTACTGAATTGTAACTTACTTTCGCCTAATAATGCGATTTTGGCAAAGAGAGTATCTCCCGCAGGGAAGCTGTTACCATCAAATGTTTGCCCTCGTTAGACTCCCCTCTGGAAGCACTTTCACTGCAAGCTGCAGATTCCCTCCTAACAGCAAGCTTTAGGATAGGGTACTGAATTGAAACTTACTTTCGCCTAATAATGCGATTTTGGCAAAGAGATTATCTCCGCCAGGGAAGCTGCTACATTCAAATGTTTGCACTCATTAGACTCCGCTCTGGAAGCGCTTTCACTGCAACCTGCAGATTCCATCCTAACAGCAAGCTTTAGGATAGGGTACTGAATTGTAACTTACTTTCACCTAATAATGCGATTATGGCAAAGAGAGTATCTCCCGCAGGCAAGCTGCTACCATCAAATGTTTGCCCTCATTAGACTCCCCTCTGGAAGCGCTTTCACTGCAAGCTGCAGATTCCCTCCTAACAGCAAGCTTTAGGATAGGGTACTGAATTGTAACTTAACTGCGGCTAATAAGGCGATTTTGGCAAAGAGAATATCTCCCGCAGGGAAGCTGTTACCATCAAATGTTTGCCCTCATTAGACTCCCCTCTGGAAGCGCTTTCACTGCAAGCTGCAGATTCCCTCCTAACAGCAAGCTTTAGGATAGGGTACTGAATTGTAACTTACTTTCGCCTAATAATGCGATTTTGGCAAAGAGACTATCTCCCGCAGGGAAGCTGCTACCATCAAATGTTTGCCCTCATTAGACTCCCCTCTGGAAGCGCTTTCACTGCAAGCTGCAGATTCCCTCCTAACAGCAAGCTTTAGGATAGGGTACTGAATTGTAACTTAATTGCGGCTAATAAGGCGATATTGGCAAAGAGAATATCTCCCGCAGGGAAGCTGATACCATCAAATGTTTGCCCTCATTAGACTCCCCTCTGGAAGCGCCTTCACTGCAAGCTGCAGATTCCCTCCTAACAGCAAGCTTTAGGATAGGGTACTGAATTGTAACTTTCTTTCGCCTAATAATGCGATTTTGGCAAAGAGAGTATCTCCCGCAGGGAAGCTGCTACCATCAAATGTTTGCCCTCATTAGACTCCCCTCTGGAAGCGCTTTCACTGCAAGCTGCAGATTCCCTCCTAACAGCAAGCTTTAGGATAGGGTACTGAATTGTAACTTACTTTCGCCTAATAATGCGATTTTGGCAAAGAGACTATCTCCCGCAGGGAAGCTGCTACCATCAAATGTTTGCCCTCATTAGACTCCCCTCTGGAAGCGCTTTCACTGCAAGCTGCAGATTCCCTCCTAACAGCAAGCTTTAGGATAGGGTACTGAATTGTAACTTAACTGCGGCTAAAAAGGCGATTTTGGCAAAGAGAATATCTCCCGCAGGGAAGCTGTTACCATCAAATGTTTGCCCTCATTAGACTCCCCTCTGGAAGCGCTTTCACTGCAAGCTGCAGATTCCCTCCTAACAGCAAGCTTTAGGATAGGGTACTGAATTGTAACTTACTTTCGCCTAATAATGCGATTTTGGCAAAGAGACTATCTCCCGCAGGGAAGCTGCTACCATCAAATGTTTGCCCTCATTAGACTCCCCTCTGGAAGCACTTTCACTGCAAGCTGCAGATTCCCTCCTAACAGCAAGCTTTAGGATAGGGTACTGAATTGTAACTTAACTGCGGCTAATAAGGCGATTTTGGCAAAGAGAATATCTCCCGCAGAGAAGCTGCTACCATCAAATGTTTGCCCTCATTAGACTCCCCTCTGGAAGCGCTTTCACTGCAAGCTGCATATTCCCTCCTAACAGCAAGCTGTAGGACAGTGTACTGAATTGTAACTTACTTTCGCCTAATAATGCGATTTTGGAAAAGAGACTATCTCCCGCAGGGAAGCTGCTACCATCAAATGTTTGCCCTCATTAGACTCCCCTCTGGAAGCGCTTTCACTGCAAGCCGCAGATTCCCTCCTAACAGCAAGCTTTAGGATAGGGTACTGAATTCTAACTTACTTTCGCCTAATAATGCGATTTTGGCAAAGAGAGTATCTCCCGCAGGGAAGCTGCTACCATCAAATCTTTGCCCTCATTAGACTCCCCTCTGGAAGCGCTTTCACTGCAAGCTGCAGATTCCCTCCTAACAGCAAGCTTTAGGATAGGGTACTGAATTGTATCTTAACTGCGGCTAATAAGGCGATTATGGCAAAGAGAGTATCTCCCGCAGGGAAGCTGCTACCATCAAATGTTTGCCCTCATTAGACTCCCCTCTGGAAGCGCTTTCACTGCAAGCTGCAGATTCCCTCCTAACAGCAAGCTTTAGGATAGGGTACTGAATTGTACCTTAACTGCGGCTAATAAGGCGATTTTGGCAAAGAGAATATCTCCCGCAGGGAAGCTGCTAACGTCAAATGTTTGCCCTCATTAGACTCCCCTCTGGAAGCGCTTTCACTGCAAGCTGCAGATTCCCTCCTAACAGCAAGCTTTAGGATAGGGTACTGAATTGTAACTTACTTTCGCCTAATAATGCGATTTTGGCAAAGAGAGTATCACCCGCAGGGAAGCTGCTACCATCAAATGTTTGCCCTCATTAGACTCCCCTCTGGAAGCGCTTTCACTGCAAGCTGCAGATTCCCTCCTAACAGCAAGCTGTAGGACAGTGTACTGAATTGTAACTTAACTGCGTCTAATAATGCGATTTTGGCAAAGAGAATATCTCCCGCAGGGAAGCTGCTACCATCAAATGTTTGCCCTCATTAGACTCCCCTCTGGAAGCGCTTTCACTGCAAGCTGCAGATTCCCTCCTAACAGCAAGCTTTAGGATAGGGTACTGAATTGTAACTTACTTTCGCCTAATAATGCGATTTTGGCAAAGAGACTATCTCCCGCAGGGAAGCTGCTACCATCAAATATTTGCCCTCATTACACTCTCCTCTGGAAGCGCTTTCACTGCAAGCTGCAGATTCCCTCCTAACAGCAAGCTTTAGGATAGGATACTGATTTGTAACTTACTTTCGCATAATAATGCGATTTTGTAAAAGAGACTATCTCCCGCAGGGAAGCTGCTACCATCAAATGTTTGCCCTCATTAGACTCCCCTCTGGAAGCGCTTTCACTGCAAGCTGCAGATTCCCTCCTAACAGCAAGCTTTAGGATAGGGTACTGAATTGTAACTTACTTTCGCCTAATAATGCGATTTTGGCAAAGAGAGTATCTCCCGCAGGGAAGCTGCTACCATCAAATGTTTGCCCTCATTAGACTCCCCTCTGGAAGTGCTTTCACTGCAAGCTGCAGATTCCCTCCTAACAGCAAGCTTTAGGATAGGGTACTGAATTGTAACTTACTTTCGCCTAATAATGCGATTTTGGCAAAGAGACTATCTCCCGCAGGGAAGCTGCTACCATCAAATGTTTGCCCTCATTAGACTCCCCTCTGGAAGCGCTTTCACTGCAAGCTGCAGATTCCCTCCTAACAGCAAGCTTTAGGATAGGGTACTGAATTGTAACTTAACTGCGGCTAATAAGGCGATTTTGGCAAAGAGAATATCTCCGGCAGAGAAGCTGCTACCATCAAATGTTTGCCCTCATTAGACTCCCCTCTGGAAGCGCTTTCACTGCAAGCTGCAGATTCCCTCCTAACAGCAAGCTTTAGGATAGGGTACTGAATTGTAACTTACTTTCGCATAATAATGCGATTTTGGCAAAGAGAGTATCACCCGCAGGGAAGCTGCTACCATCAAATGTTTGCCCTCCTTAGACTCCCCTCTGGAAGCGCTTTCACTGCAAGCTGCAGATTCCCTCCTAACAGCAAGCTTTAGGATAGGGTACTGAATTGTAACTTACTTTTGCCTAATAATGCGATTTTGGCAAAGAGAGTATCTCCCGCAGGGAAGCTGCTACCATCAAATGTTTGCCCTCATTAGACTCCCCTCTGGAAGCGCTTTCACTGCAAGCTGCATATTCCCTCCTAACAGCAAGCTGTAGGACAGTGTACTGAATTGTAACTTACTTTCGCCTAATAATGCGATTATGGAAAAGAGACTATCTCCCGCAGGGAAGCTGCTACCATCAAATGTTTGCCCTCATTAGACTCCCCTCTGGAATCGCTTTCACTGCAAGCTGCAGATTCCCTCCTAACAGCAAGCTTTAGGATAGGGTACTGAATTGTAACTTACTTTCGCCTAATAATGCGATTTTGGCAAAGAGAGTATCTCCCGCAGGGAAGCTGCTACCATCAAATCTTTGCCCTCATTAGACTCCCCTCTGGAAGCGCTTTCACTGCAAGCTGCAGATTCCCTCCTAACAGCAAGCTTTAGGATAGGGTACTGAATTGTAACTTAACTGCGGCTAATAAGGCGATTATGGCAAAGAGAGTATCTCCCGCAGGGAAGCTGCTACCATCAAATGTTTGCCCTCATTAGACTCCCCTCTGGAAGCGCTTTCACTGCAAGCTGCAGATTCCCTCCTAACAGCAAGCTTTAGGATAGGGTACTGAATTGTACCTTAACTGCGGCTAATAAGGCGATTTTGGCAAAGAGAATATCTCCCGCAGGGAAGCTGTTACCATCAAATTTTTGCCCTCATTAGATTCCCCTCTGGAAGCGCTTTCACTGCAAGCTGCAGATTCCCTCCTAACAGCAAGCTTTAGGATAGGGTACTGAATTGTAACTTAACTGCGTCTAATAATGCGATTTTGGCAAAGAGAATATCTCCCGCAGGGAAGCTGCTACCATCAAATGCTTTCCCTCATTAGACTCCCCTCTGGAAGCGCTTTCACTGCAAGCTGCAGATTCCCTCCTAACAGCAAGCTTTAGGATAGGGTACTGAATTGTAACTTACTTTCGCCTAATAATGCGATTTTGGAAAAGAGACTATCTCCCGCAGGGAAGCTGCTACCATCAAATATTTGCCCTCATTACACTCTCCTCTGGAAGCGCTTTCACTGCAAGCTGCAGATTCCCTCCTAACAGCAAGCTTTAGGATAGGGTACTGATTTCTAACTTACTTTCGCCTAATAATGCGATTTTGGAAAAGAGACTTTCTCCCGCAGGGGAGCTGCTACCATCAAATGTTTGCCCTCATTAGACTCCCCTCTGGAAGCGCTTTCACTGCAAGCTGCAGATTCCCTCCTAACAGCAAGCTTTAGGATAGGGTACTGAATTGTAACTTACTTTCGCCTAATAATGCGATTTTGGCAAAGAGACTATCTCCCGCAGGGAAGCTGCTACCATCAAATGCTTGCCCTCATTAGACTCCCCTCTGGAAGCGCTTTCACTGCAAGCTGCAGATTCCCTCCTAACAGCAAGCTTTAGGATAGGGTACTGAATTGTATCTTACTTTCGCCTAATAATGCGATTTTGGCAAAGAGAATATCACCCGCAGGGAAACTGCTAACATCAAATGTTTGCCCTCATTAGACTCCCCTCCGGAAGCGCTTTCACTGCAAGCTGCAGATTCCCTCCTAACAGAAAGCTGTAGGACAGCGTTCTGAATTGTAACTTAACTGCGTCTAATAATGCGATTTTGGAAAAGAGACTATCTCCCGCAGGGAAGCTGCTACCATCAAATGTTTGCCCTCATTAGACTCCCCTCTGGAAGCGCTTTCACTGCAAGCTGCAGATTCCCTCCTAACAGCAAGCTTTAGGATAGGGTACTGAATTGTAACTTACTTTCGCCTAATAATGCGATTTTGGCAAAGAGAGTATCTCCCGCAGGGAAGCTGCTACCATCAAATCTTTGCCCTCATTAGACTCCCCTCTGGAAGCGCTTTCACTGCAAGCTGCAGATTCCCTCCTAACAGCAAGCTTTAGGATAGGGTACTGAATTGTAACTTAACTGCGGCTAATAATGCGATTATGGCAAAGAGAGTATCTCCCGCAGGGAAGCTGCTACCATCAAATGTTTGCCCTCATTAGACTCCCCTCTGGAAGCGCTTTCACTGCAAGCTGCAGATTCCCTCCTAACAGCAAGCTTTAGGATAGGGTACTGAATTGTACCTTAACTGCGGCTAATAAGGCGATTTTGGCAAAGAGAATATCTCCCGCAGGGAAGCTGTTACCATCAAATTTTTGCCCTCATTAGACTCCCCTCTGGAAGCGCTATCACTGCAAGCTGCAGATTCCCTCCTAACAGCAAGCTTTAGGATAGGGTACTGAATTGTAACTTACTTTCGCCTAATAATGCGATTTTGGCAAAGAGAGTATCTCCCGCAGGGAAGCTGCTACCATCAAATATTTGCCCTCATTACACTCTCCTCTGGAAGCGCTTTCACTGCAAGCTGCAGATTCCCTCCTAACAGCAAGCTTTAGGATAGGGTACTGAATTGTAACTTACTTTCGCCTAATAATGCGATTTTGGAAAAGAGACTATCTCCCGCAGGGAAGCTGCTACCATCAAATGTTTGCCCTCATTAGACTCCCCTCTGGAAGCGCTTTCACTGCAAGCTGCAGATTCCCTCCTAACAGCAAGCTTTAGGATAGGGTACTGAATTGTAACTTACTTTCGCCTAATAATGCGATTTTGGCAAAGAGACTATCTCCCGCAGGGAAGCTGCTACCATCAAATGTTTGCCCTCATTAGACTCCCCTCTGGAAGCGCTTTCACTGCAAGCTGCAGATTCCCTCCTAACAGCAAGCTTTAGGATAGGGTACTGAATTGTAACTTACTTTCGCCTAATAATGCGATTTTGGCAAAGAGACTATCTCCCGCAGGGAAGCTGCTACCATCAAATGTTTGCCCTCATTAGACTCCCCTCTGGAAGCGCTTTCACTGCAAGCTGCAGATTCCCTCCTAACAGCAAGCTTTAGGATAGGGTACTGAATTGTAACTTAACTGCGGCTAATAAGGCGATTTTGGCAAAGAGAATATCTCCGGCAGAGAAGCTGCTACCATCAAATGTTTGCCCTCATTAGACTCCCCTCTGGAAGCGCTTTCACTGCAAGCTGCAGATTCCCTCCTAACAGCAAGCTGTAGGACAGTGTACTGAATTGTAACTTACTTTCGCCTAATAATGCGATTTTGGAAAAGAGACTATCTCCCGCAGGGAAGCTGCTACCATCAAATGTTTGCCCTCATTAGACTCCCCTCTGGAAGCGCTTTCACTGCAAGCCGCAGATTCCCTCCTAACAGCAAGCTTTAGGATAGGGTACTGAACTGTAACTTAACTGCGGCTAATAATGCGATTATGGCAAAGAGAGTATCTCCCGCAGGGAAGCTGCTACCATCAAATGTTTGCCCTCATTAGACTCCCCTCTGGAAGCGCTTTCACTGCAAGCTGCAGATTCCCTCCTAACAGCAAGCTTTAGGATAGGGTACTGAATTGTAACTTAACTGCGGCTAATAAGGCGATTATGGCAAAGAGAGTATCTCCTGCAGGGAAGCTGCTACCATCAAATGTTTGCCCTCATTAGACTCCCCTCTGGAAGCGCTTTCACTGCAAGCTGCAGATTCCCTCCTAACAGCAAGCTTTAGGATAGGGTACTGAATTGTACCTTAACTGCGGCTAATAAGGCGATTTTGGCAAAGAGAATATCTCCCGCAGGGAAGCTGTTACCATCAAATTTTTGCCCTCATTAGACTCCCCTCTGGAAGCGCTTTCACTGCAAGCTGCAGATTCCCTCCTAACAGCAAGCTTTAGGATAGGGTACTGAATTGTAACTTACTTTCGCCTAATAATGCGATTTTGGCAAAGAGAGTATCACCCGCAGGGAAGCTGCTACCATCAAATGTTTGCCCTCATTAGACTCCCCTCTGGAAGCGCTTTCACTGCAAGCTGCAGATTCCCTCCTAACAGCAAGCTGTAGGACAGTGTACTGAATTGTAACTTAACTGCGTCTAATAATACGATTTTGGCAAAGAGAATATCTCCCGCAGGGAAGCTCCTACCATCAAATGCTTGCCCTCATTAGACTCCCCTCTGGAAGCGCTTTCACTGCAAGCTGCAGATTCCCTCCTAACAGCAAGCTTTAGGATAGGGTACTGAATCGTAACTTACTTTCGCCTAATAATGCGATTTTGGCAAAGAGAGTATCTCCCGCAGGGAAGCTGCTACCATCAAATATTTGCCCTCATTACACTCTCCTCTGGAAGCGCTTTCACTGCAAGCTGCAGATTCCCTCCTAACAACAAGCTTTAGGATAGGGTACTGATTTGTAACTTACTTTCGCCTAATAATGCGATTTTGGAAAAGAGACTATCTCCCGCAGGGGAGCTGCTACCATCAAATGTTTGCCCTCATTAGACTCCCCTCTGGAAGCG
Organism: Phaenicophaeus curvirostris; assembly: GCF_032191515.1. NCBI lineage: Eukaryota > Metazoa > Chordata > Aves > Cuculiformes > Cuculidae > Phaenicophaeus > Phaenicophaeus curvirostris. The sequence continues at coordinate 355,711 of NW_027206762.1, read as the reverse complement.
CTTTCACTGCAAGCTGCAGATTCCCTCCTAACAGCAAGCTTTAGGATAGGGTACTGAATTGTAACTTACTTTCGCCTAATAATGCGATTTTGGCAAAGAGACTATCTCCCGCAGGGAAGCTGCTACCATCAAATGTTTGCCCTCCTTAGACTCCCCTCTGGAAGCGCTTTCACTGCAAGCTGCAGATTCCCTCCTAACAGCAAGCTGTACGACAGTGTACTGAATTGTAACTTACTTTCGCCTAATAATGCGATTTTGGAAAAGAGAATATCTCCCGCAGGGAAGCTGCTACCATCAAATGTTTGCCCTCATTAGACTCCCCTCTGGAAGCGCTTTCACTGCAAGCCGCAGATTCCCTCCTAACAGCAAGCTTTAGGATAGGGTACTGAACTGTAACTTAACTGCGGCTAATAATGCGATTATGGCAAAGAGAGTATCTCCCGCAGGGAAGCTGCTACCATCAAATGTTTGCCCTCATTAAACTCCCCTCTGGAAGCGCTTTCACTGCAAGCTGCAGATTCCCTCCTAACAGCAAGCTTTAGGATAGGGTACTGAATTGTAACTTAACTGCGGCTAATAAGGCGATTATGGCAAAGAGAGTATCTCCTGCAGGGAAGCTGCTACCATCAAATGTTTGCCCTCATTAGACTCCCCTCTGGAAGCGCTTTCACTGCAAGCTGCAGATTCCCTCCTAACAGCAAGCTTTAGGATAAGGTACTGAATTGTACCTTAACTGCGGCTAATAAGGCGATTTTGGCAAAGAGAATATCTCCCGCAGGGAAGCTGTTACCATCATATTTTTGCCCTCATTAGACTCCCCTCTGGAAGCGCTTTCACTGCAAGCTGCAGATTCCCTCCTAACAGCAAGCTTTAGGATAGGGTACTGAATTGTAACTTACTTTCGCCTAATAATGCGATTTTGGCAAAGAGAGTATCACCCGCAGGGAAGCTGCTACCATCAAATGTTTGCCCTCATTAGACTCCCCTCTGGAAGCGCTTTCACTGCAAGCTGCAGATTCCCTCCTAACAGCAAGCTGTAGGACAGTGTACTGAATTGTAACTTAACTGCGTCTAATAATACGATTTTGGCAAAGAGAATATCTCCCGCAGGGAAGCTGCTACCATCAAATGCTTGCCCTCATTAGACTCCCCTCTGGAAGCGCTTTCACTGCAAGCTGCAGATTCCCTCCTAACAGCAAGCTTTAGGATAGGGTACTGAATCGTAACTTACTTTCGCCTAATAATGCGATTTTGGCAAAGAGAGTATCTCCCGCAGGGAAGCTGCTACCATCAAATATTTGCCCTCATTACACTCTCCTCTGGAAGCGCTTTCACTGCAAGCTGCAGATTCCCTCCTAACAGCAAGCTTTAGGATAGGGTACTGATTTGTAACTTACTTTCGCCTAATAATGCGATTTTGGCAAAGAGACTATCTCCCGCAGGGAAGCTGCTACCATCAAATGTTCGCCCTCCTTAGACTCCCCTCTGGAAGCGCTTTCACTGCAAGCTGCAGATTCCCTCCTAACAGCAAGCTTTAGGATAGGGTACTGAATTGTAACTTACTTTCGCCTAATAATGCAATTTTGGAAAAGAGAATATCTCCCGCAGGGAAGCTGCTACAATCAAATATTTGCCCTCATTAGACTCTCCTCTGGAAGCGCTTTCACTGCAAGCTGCAGATTCCCTCCTAATAGCAAGCTTTAGGATAGGGTACTGAATTGTAACTTACTTTCGCCTAATAATGCGATTTTGGAAAAGAGACTATCTCCCGCAGGGAAGCTGCTACCATCAAATGCTTGCCCTCATTAGACTCCCCTCTGGAAGCGCTTTCACTGCAAGCTGCAGATTCCCTCCTAACAGCAAGCTTTAGGATAGGGTACTGAATTGTATCTTACTTTCGCCTAATAATGCGATTTTGGCAAAGAGAATATCACCCGCAGGGAAACTGCTAACATCAAATGTTTGCCCTCAGTAGACTCCCCTCTGGAAGCGCTTTCACTGCAAGCTGCAGATTCCCTCCTAACAGAAAGCTGTAGGACAGCGTTCTGAATTGTAACTTAACTGCGTCTAATAAGGCGATTTTGGAAAAGAGACTATCTCCCGCAGGGAAGCTGCTACCATCAAATGTTTGCCCTCATTAGACTCCCCTCTGGAAGCGCTTTCACTGCAAGCTGCAGATTCCCTCCTAACAGCAAGCTTTAGGATAGGGTACTGAATTGTATCTTAATTTATCATAATAATGCAATTATGGTAAAGAGAGTATCTCCCGCAGGGAAGCTGCTACCATCAAATGTTTGCCCTCCTTAGACTCCCCTCTGGAAGCGCTTTCACTGCAAGCTGCAGATTCCCTCCTAACAGCAAGCTTTAGGATAGGGTACTGAATTGTAACTTACTTTCGCCTAATAATGCGATTTTGGCAAAGAGACTATCTCCCGCAGGGAAGCTGCTACCATCAAATGTTTGCCCTCATTAGACTCCCCTCTGGAAGCGCTTTCACTGCAAGCTGCAGATTCCCTCCTAACAGCAAGCTGTAGGACAGTGTATTGAATTGTAACTTACTTTCGCCTAATAATGCGATTTTGGAAAAGAGACTATCTCCCGCAGGGAAGCTGCTACCATCAAATGTTTGCCCTCATTAGACTCCCCTCTGGAAGCGCTTTCACTGCAAGCCGCAGATTCCCTCCTAACAGCAAGCTTTAGGATAGGGTACTGAATTGTAACTTACTTTCGCCTAATAATGCGATTTTGGCAAAGAGAGTATCTCCCGCAGGGAAGCTGCTACCATCAAATCTTTGCCCTCATTAGACTCCCCTCTGGAAGCGCTTTCACTGCAAGCTGCAGATTCCCTCCTAACAGCAAGCTGTAGGACAGTGTACTGAATTGTAACTTAACTGCGTCTAATAATGCGATTTTGGCAAAGAGAATATATCCCGCAGGGAAGCTGCTACCATCAAATGCTTGCCCTCATTAGACTCCCCTCTGGAAGCGCTTTCACTGCAAGCTGCAGATTCCCTCCTAACAGCAAGCTTTAGGATAGGGTACTGAAATGTAACTTACTTTCGCCTAATAATGCGATTTTGGAAAAGAGACTATCTCCCGCAGGGAAGCTGCTACCATCAAATGTTTGCCCTCATTAGACTCCCCTCTGGAAGCGCTTTCACTGCAAGCTGCAGATTCCCTCCTAACAGCAAGCTTTAGGATAGGGTACTGAATTGTATCTTAACTGCGGCTAATAAGGCGATATTGGCAAAGAGAATATCTCCGGCAGAGAAGCTGCTACCATCAAATGTTTGCCCTCATTAGACTCCCCTCTGGAAGCGCTTTCACTGCAAGCTGCATATTCCCTCCTAACAGCAAGCTGTAGGACAGTGTACTGAATTGTAACTTACTTTCGCCTAATAATGCGATTTTGGAAAAGAGACTATCTCCCGCAGGGAAGCTGCTACCATCAAATGTTTGCCCTCATTAGACTCCCCTCTGGAAGCGCTTTCACTGCAAGCTGCAGATTCCCTCCTAACAGCAAGCTGTAGGACAGTGTACTGAATTGTAACTTAACTGCGTCTAATAATGCGATTTTGGCAAAGAGAATATCTCCCGCAGGGAAGCTGCTACCATCAAATGCTTGCCCTCATTAGACTCCCCTCTGGAAGCGCTTTCACTGCAAGCTGCAGATTCCCTCCTAACAGCAAGCTTTAGGATAGGGTACTGAATCGTAACTTACTTTCGCCTAATAATGCGATTTTGGAAAAGAGACTATCTCCCGCAGGGAAGCTGCTACCATCAAATGCTTGCCCTCATTAGACTCCCCTCTGGAAGCGCTTTCACTGCAAGCTGCAGATTCCCTCCTAACAGCAAGCTTTAGGATAGGGTACTGAATTGTATCTTACTTTCGCCTAATAATGCGATTTTGGCAAAGAGAATATCACCCGCAGGGAAGCTGCTACCATCAAATGTTTGCTCTCATTAGACTCCCATCCGGAAGCGCTTTCACTGCAAGCTGCAGATTCCCTCCTAACTGAAAGCTGTAGGACAGCGTTCTGAATTGTAACTTAACTGCGACTAATAAGGCGATTTTGGAAAAGAGACTATCTCCCGCAGGGAAGCTGCTACCATCAAATGTTCGCCCTCATTAGACTCCCCTCTGGAAGCGCTTTCACTGCAAGCTGCAGATTCCCTCCTAACAGCAAGCTTTAGGATAGGGTACTGAATTGTATCTTAATTTATCATAATAATGCAATTATGGTAAAGAGAGTATCTCCCGCAGGGAAGCTGCTACCATCAAATGTTTGCCCTCCTTAGACTCCCCTCTGGAAGCGCTTTCACTGCAAGCTGCAGATTCCCTCCTAACAGCAAGCTTTAGGATAGGGTACTGAATTGTAACTTACTTTCGCCTAATAATGCGATTTTGGCAAAGAGACTATCTCCCGCAGGGAAGCTGCTACCATCAAATATTTGCCCTCATTAGACTCCCCTCTGGAAGCGCTTTCACTGCAAGCTGCAGATTCCATCCTAACAGCAAGCTTTAGGATAGGGTACTGAATTGTAACTTACTTTCGCCTAATAATGCGATTTTGGCAAAGAGAGTATCTCCCGCAGGGAAGCTGCTACCATAAAATGTTTGCCCTCATTAGACTCCCCTCTGGAAGCGCTTTCACTGCAAGCTGCAGATTCCATCCTAACAGCAAGCTTTAGGATAGGGTACTGAATTGTAACTTAACTGCGGCTAATAAGGCGATTATGGCAAAGAGAATATCTCCCGCAGGGAAGCTGCTACCATCAAATGTTTGCCCTCATTAGACTCCCCTCTGGAAGCGCTTTCACTGCAAGCTGCAGATTCCCTCCTAACAGCAAGCTGTAGGATAGGGTACTGAATTGTAACTTACTTTCGCCTAATAATGCGATTTTGTCAAAGAGAGTATCTCCCGCAGGGAATCTGCTACCGTCAAATGTTTGCCCTCGTTAGACTCCCCTCTGGAAGCGCTTTCACTGCAAGCTGCAGATTCCCTCCTAACAGCAAGCTTTAGGATAGGGTACTGAATTGTAACTTACTTTCGCCTAATAATGCGATTTTGGCAAAGAGAGTATCACCCGCAGGGAAGCTGCTAACATCAAATGTTTGCCCTCATTAGACTCCCCTCTGGAAGCGCTTTCACTGCAAGCTGCAGATTCCCTCCTAACAGCAAGCTTTAGGATAGGGTACTGAATTGTAACTTACTTTTGCCTAATAATGCGATTTTGGCAAAGAGAGTATCTCCCGCAGGGAAGCTGCTACCATCAAATGTTTGCCCTCATTAGACTCCCCTTTGGAAGCGCTTTCACTGCAAGCTGTAGATTCCCTCCTAACAGCAAGCTTTAGGATAGGGTACTGAATTGTAACTTACTTTCGCCTAATAATGCGATTTTGGCAAAGAGACTATCTCCCGCAGGGAAGCTTCTACCATCAAATGTTTGCCCTCATTAGACTCCCGTCTGGAAGCGCTTTCACTGCAAGCTGCAGATTCCCTCTTAACAGGAAGCTTTAGGATAAGGTACTGAATTGTAACTTACTTTCGCCTAATAATGCGATTTTGGCAAAGAGAGTATCTCCCGCAGGGAAGCTGCTACCATCAAATGTTTGCCCTCATTAGACTCCCCTCTGGAAGCGCTTTCACTGCAAGCTGCAGATTCCCTCCTAACAGCAAGCTTTAGGATAGGGTACTGAATTGTAACTTACTTTTGCCTAATAATGCGATTTTGGCAAAGAGAGTATCTCCCGCAGGGAAGCTGCTACCATCAAATGTTTGCCCTCATTAGACTCCCCTCTGGAAGCGCTTTCACTGCAAGCTGCAGATTCCCTCCTAACAGCAAGCTTTAGGAAAGTGTACTGAATTGTAACTTAATTGCGGCTAATAAGGCGATATTGGCAAAGAGAATATCTCCCGCAGGGAAGCTGTTACCATCAAATGTTTGCCCTCATTAGACTCCCCTCTGGAAGCGCTTTCACTGCAAGCTGCAGATTCCCTCCTAACAGCAAGCTTTAGGATAGGGTTCTGAATTGTAACTTACTTTCGCCTAATAATGCGATTTTGGCAAAGAGACTATCTCCCGCAGGGAAGCTGCTACCATCAAATGTTTGCCCTCATTAGACTCCCCTCTGGAAGCGCTTTCACTGCAAGCTGCAGATTCCCTCCTAACAGCAAGCTTTAGGATAGGGTACTGAATTGTAACTTAACTGCGGCTAATAAGGCGATTATGGCAAAGAGAGTATCTCCCGCAGGGAAGCTGCTACCATCAAATGTTTGCCCTCATTAGACTCCCCTCTGGAAGCGCTTTCACTGCAAGCTGCAGATTCCCTCCTAACAGCAAGCTTTAGGATAGGGTACTGAATTGTACCTTTACTGCGGCTAATAAGGCGATTGTGGAAAAGAGAATATCTCCCGCAGGGAAGCTGTTACCATCAAATTTTTGCCCTCATTAGACTCCCCTCTGGAAGCGCTTTCACTGCAAGCTGCAGATTCCCTCCTAACAGCAAGCTTTAGGATAGGGTACTGAATTGTAACTTACTTTCGCCTAATAATGCGATTTTGGCAAAGAGAATATCACCCGCAGGGAAGCTGCTACCATCAAATGTTTGCCCTCATTAGACTCCCCTCTGGAAGCGCTTTCACTGCAAGCTGCAGATTCCCTCCTAACAGCAAGCTGTAGGACAGTGTACTGAATTGTAACTTAACTGCGTCTAATAATGCGATATTGGCAAAGAGAATATCTCCCGCAGGGAAGCTGCTACCATCAAATGCTTGCCCTCTTTAGACTCCCCTCTGGAAGCGCTTTCACTGCAAGCTGCAGATTCCCTCCTAACAGCAAGCTTTAGGATAGGGTACTGAATTGTAACTTACTTTCGCCTAATAATGCGATTATGGCAAAGAGAGTATCTCCCGCAGGGAAGCTGCTACCATCAAATATTTGCCCTCATTACACTCTCCTCTGGAAGCGCTTTCACTGCAAGCTGCAGATTCCCTCCTAACAGCAAGCTTTAGGATAGGGTACTGATTTGTAACTTACTTTCGCCTAATAATGCGATTTTGGCAAAGAGAGTATCTCCCGCAGGGAAGCTGCTACCATCAAATGTTTGCCCTCATTAGACTCCCCTCTGGAAGCGTTTTCACTGCAAGCTGCAGATTCCCTCCTAACAGCAAGCTTTAGGATAGGGTACTGAATTGTAACTTACTTTCGCCTAATAATGCGATTTTGGCAAAGAGAGTATCTCCCGCAGGGAAGCTGCTACCATCAAATGTTTGCCCTCCTTAGACTCCCCTCTGGAAGCGCTTTCACTGCAAGCTGCAGATTCCCTCCTAACAGCAAGCTTTAGGATAGGGTACTGAATTGTAACTTAACTGCGGCTAATAAGGCGATTTTGGCAAAGAGAATATCTCCCGCAGGGAAGCTGCTACCATCAAATGTTTGCCCTCATTAGACTCCCCTCTGGAACCGCTTTCACTGCAAGCTGCAGATTCCCTCCTAACAGCAAGCTTTAGGATAGGGTACTGAATTGTAACTTACTTTCGCCTAATAATGCGATTTTGGCAAAGAGAGTATCTCCCGCAGGGAAAATGCTACCATCAAACGTTTGCCCTCATTAGACTCCCCTCTGGAAGTGCTTTCACTGCAAGCTGCAGATTCCCTCCTAACAGCAAGCTTTAGGATAGGGTACTGAATTGTAACTTACTTTCGCCTAATAATGCGATTTTGGCAAAGAGACTATCTCCCGCAGGGAAGCTGCTACCATCAAATGTTTGCCCTCATTAGACTCCCCTCTGGAAGCGCTTTCACTGCAAGCTGCAGATTCCCTCCTAACAGCAAGCTGTAGGACAGTGTACTGAATTGTAACTTAACTGCGGCTAATAAGGCGATATTGGCAAAGAGAGTATCTCCCGCAGGGAAGCTGCTACCATCAAATGCTTGCCCTCATTAGACTCCCCTCTGGAAGCGCTTTCACTGCAAGCTGCAGATTCCCTCCTAACAGCAAGCTTTAGGATAGGGTACTGAATTGTAACTTACTTTCGCCTAATAATGCGATTTTGGCAAAGAGAGTATCTCCCGCAGGGAAGCTGTTACCATCAAATGTTTGCCCTCGTTAGACTCCCCTCTGGAAGCGCTTTCACTGCAAGCTGCAGATTCCCTCCTAACAGCAAGCTTTAGGATAGGGTACTGAATTGTAACTTACTTTCGCCTAATAATTCGATTTTGGCAAAGAGATTATCTCCGCCAGGGAAGCTGCTACATTCAAATGTTTGCCCTCATTAGACTCCCCTCTGGAAGCGCTTTCACTGCAAGCTGCAGATTCCCTCCTAACAGCAAGCTTTAGGATAGGGTACTGAATTGTAACTTACTTTCGCCTAATAATGCGATTTTGGCAAAGAGAGTATCTCCCGCAGGGAAGCTGCTACCATCAAATGTTTGCCCTCATTAGACTCCCCTCTGGAAGCGCTTTCACTGCAAGCTGCAGATTCCCTCCTAACAGCAAGCTTTAGGATAGGGTACTGAATTGTAACTTAACTGCGGCTAAAAAGGCGATTTTGGCAAAGAGAATATCTCCCGCAGGGAAGATGTTACCATCAAATGTTTGCCCTCATTAGACTCCCCTCTGGAACCGCTTTCACTGCAAGCTGCAGATTCCCTCCTAACAGCAAGCTTTAGGATAGGGTACTGAATTGTAACTTACTTTCGCCTAATAATGCGATTTTGGCAAAGAGACTATCTCCCGCAGGGAAGCTGCTACCATCAAATCTTTGCCCTCATTAGACTCCCCTCTGGAAGCGCTTTCACTGCAAGCTGCAGATTCCCTCCTAACAGCAAGCTTTAGGATAGGGTACTGAATTGTAACTTACTTTCGCCTAATAATGCGATTTTGGCAAAGAGACTATCTCCCGCAGGGAAGCTGCTACCATCAAATGTTTGCCCTCATTAGACTCCCCTCTGGAAGCGCTTTCACTGCAAGCTGCAGATTCCCTCCTAACAGCAAGCTTTAGGATAGGGTACTGAATTGTAACTTACTTTCGCCTAATAATGCGATATTGGCAAAGAGACTATCTCCCGCAGGGAAGCTGCTACCATCAAATGTTTGCCCTCATTAGACTCCCCTCTGGAAGCGCTTTCACTGCAAGCTGCAGATTCCCTCCTAACAGCAAGCTTTAGGATAGGGTACTGAATTGTATCTTAATTGCGGCTAATGAGGCGATATTGGCAAAGAGAGTATCACCCGCAGGGAAGCTGCTACCATCAAATGTTTGCCCTCATTAGACTCCCCTCTGGAAGCGCTTTCACTGCAAGCTGCAGATTCCCTCCTAACAGCAAGCTGTAGGACAGTGTACTGAATTGTAACTTAACTGCGTCTAATAATGCGATTTTGGCAAAGAGAATATCTCCCGCAGGGAAGCTGCTACCATCAAATGCTTGCCCTCATTAGACTCCCCTCTGGAAGCGCTTTCACTGCAAGCTGCAGATTCCCTCCTAACAGCAAGCTTTAGGATAGGGTACTGATTTGTAACTTACTTTTGCCTAATAATGCGATTTTGGAAAAGAGACTATCTCCTGCAGGGAAGCTGCTACCATCAAATATTTGCCCTCATTAGACTCCCCTCTGGAAGCGCTTTCACTGCAAGCTGCAGATTCCCTCCTAACAGCAAGCTTTAGGATAGGGTACTGAATTGTAACTTACTTTCGCCTAATAATGCGATTTTGGCAAAGAGAGTATCTCCCGCAGGGAAGCTGCTACCATCAAATATTTGCCCTCATTACACTCTCCTCTGGAAGCGCTTTCACTGCAAGCTGCAGATTCCCTCCTAACAGCAAGCTTTAGGATAGGGTACTGATTTGTAACTTACTTTTGCCTAATAATGCGATTTTGGAAAAGAGACTATCTCCCGCAGGGAAGCTGCTACCATCAAATGTTTGCCCTCATTAGACTCCCCTCTGGAAGCGCTTTCACTGCAAGCTGCAGATTCCCTCCTAACAGCAAGCTTTAGGATAGGGTACTGAATTGTAACTTACTTTCGCCTAATAATGCGATTTTGGCAAAGAGACTATCTCCCGCAGGGAAGCTGCTACCATCAAATGTTTGCCCTCCTTAGACTCCCCTCTGGAAGCGCTTTCACTGCAAGCTGCAGATTCCCTCCTAACAGCAAGCTTTAGGATAGGGTACTGAATTGTAACTTACTTTCGCATAATAATGCGATTTTGGCAAAGAGACTATCTCCCGCAGGGAAGCTGCTACCATCAAATCTTTGCCCTCATTAGACTCCCCTCTGGAAGCGCTTTCACTGCAAGCTGCAGATTCCCTCCTAACAGCAAGCTTTAGGATAGGGTACTGAATTGTAACTTACTTTCGCCTAATAATGCGATTTTGGCAAAGAGAGTATCTCCCGCAGGGAAGCTGCTACCATAAAATGTTTGCCCTCATTAGAATCCCCTCTGGAAGCGCTTTCACTGCAAGCTGCAGATTCCATCCTAACAGCAAGCTTTAGGATAGGGTACTGAATTGTAACTTAACTGCGGCTAATAAGGCGATTATGGCAAAGAGAATATCTCCCGCAGGGAAGCTGCTACCATCAAATGTTTGCCCTCATTAGACTCCCCTCTGGAAGCGCTTTCACTGCAAGCTGCAGATTCCCTCCTAACAGCAAGCTTTAGGATAGGGTACTGAATTGTAACTTACTTTCGCCTAATAATGCGATTTTGGCAAAGAGACTATCTCCCGCAGGGAAGCTGCTACCATCAAATGTTTGCCCTCATTAGACTCCCCTCTGGAAGCGCTTTCACTGCAAGCTGCAGATTCCCTCCTAACAGCAAGCTTTAGGATAGGGTACTGAATTGTAACTTAACTGCGGCTAATAAGGCGATTTTGGCAAAGAGAATATCTCCCGCAGGGAAGCTGCTACCATCAAATGTTTGCCCTCATTAGACTCCCCTCTGGAAGCGCTTTCACTGCAAGCTGCATATTCCCTCCTAACAGCAAGCTTTAGGATAGGGTACTGAATTGTAACTTACTTTCGCCTAATAATGCGATTTTGGAAAAGAGACTATCTCCCGCAGGGAAGCTGCTACCATCAAATGTTTGCCCTCATTAGACTCCCCTCTGGAAGCGCTTTCACTGCAAGCCGCAGATTCCCTCCTAACAGCAAGCTTTAGGAACGGGTACTGAATTGTAACTTACTTTCGCCTAATAATGCGATTTTGGCAAAGAGACTATCTCCCGCAGGTAAGCTGCTACCATCAAATGTTTGCCCTCATTAGACTCCCCTCTGGAAGCGCTTTCACTGCAAGCTGCAGATTCCCTCCTAACAGCAAGCTTTAGGATAGGGTACTGAATTGTATCTTAATGGCGGCTAATGAGGCGATAATGGCAAAGAGAGTATCACCCGCAGGGAAGCTGCTACCATCAAATGTTTGCCCTCATTAGTCTCCCCTCTGGAAGCGCTTTCACTGCAAGCTGCAGATTCCCTCCTAACAGCAAGCTTTAGGATAGGGTACTGAATTGTAACTTACTTTCGCCTAATAATGTAATTTTGGAAAAGAGACTATCTCCCGCAGGGAAGCTGCTACCATCAAATGTTTGCCCTCATTAGACTCCCCTCTGGAAGCGCTTTCACTGCAAGCTGCAGATTCCCTCCTAACAGCAAGCTTTAGGATAGGGTACTGAATTGTAACTTACTTTCGCCTAATAATGCGATTTTGGCAAAGAGACTATCTCCCGCAGGGAAGCTGCTACCATCAAATATTTGCCCTCATTAGACTCCCCTCTGGAAGCGCTTTCACTGCAAGCTGCAGATTCCATCCTAACAGCAAGCTTTAGGATAGGGTACTGAATTGTAACTTACTTTCGCCTAATAATGCGATTTTGGCAAAGAGAGTATCTCCCGCAGGGAAGCTGCTACCATCAAATGTTTGCCCTCATTAGACTCCCCTCTGGAAGCGCTTTCACTGCAAGCTGCAGATTCCATCCTAACAGCAAGCTTTAGGATAGGGTACTGAATTGTAACTTAACTGCGGCTAATAAGGCGATTATGGCAAAGAGAATATCTCCCGCAGGGAAGCTGCTACCATCAAATGTTTGCCCTCATTAGACTCCCCTCTGGAAGCGCTTTCACTGCAAGCTGCAGATTCCCTCCTAACAGCAAGCTTTAGGATAGGGTACTGAATTGTAACTTAATTGCGGCTAATAAGGCGATATTGGCAAAGAGAATATCTCCCGCAGGGAAGATGTTACCATCAAATGTTTGCCCTCATTAGACTCCCCTCTGGAAGCGCTTTCACTGCAAGCTGCAGATTCCCTCCTAACAGCAAGCTTTAGGATAGGGTACTGAATTGTAACTTACTTTCGCCTAATAATGCGATTTTGGCAAAGAGACTATCTCCCGCAGGGAAGCTGCTACCATCAAATGTTTGCCCTCATTAGACTCCCCTCTGGAAGCGCTTTCACTGCAAGCTGCAGATTCCCTCCTAACAGCAAGCTTTAGGATAGGGTACTGAATTGTAACTTAACTGTGGCTAATAAGGCGATTTTGGCAAAGAGAATATCTCCCGCAGGGAAGCTGCTACCATCAAATGTTTGCCCTCATTAGACTCCCCTCTGGAAGCGCTTTCACTGCAAGCTGCAGATTCCCTCCTAACAGCAAGCTGTAGGACAGTGTACTGAATTGTAACTTACTTTCGCCTAATAATGCGATTTTGGCAAAGAGAGTATCTCCCGCAGGGAAGCTTCTACCGTCAAATGTTTGCCCTCGTTAGACTCCCCTCTGGAAGCGCTTTCACTGCAAGCTGCAGATTCCCTCCTAACAGCAAGCTTTAGGATAGGGTACTGAATTGTAACTTACTTTCGCCTAATAATGCGATTTTGGCAAAGAGAGTATCACCCGCAGGGAAGCTGCTAACATCAAATGTTTGCCCTCATTAGACTCCCCTCTGGAAGCGCTTTCACTGCAAGCTGCAGATTCCCTCCTAACAGCAAGCTGTAGGACTGTGTACTGAATTGTAACTTAACTGCGGCTAATAAGGCGATTTTGGCAAAGAGAATATCTCCCGCAGGGAAGCTGCTACCATCAAATGTTTGCCCTCATTAGACTCCCCTCTGGAAGCGCTTTCACTGCAAGCTGCAGATTCCCTCCTAACAGCAAGCTTTAGGATAGGGTCCTGAATTGTAACTTACTTTCGCCTAATAATGCGATTTTGGCAAAGAGAGTATCTCCCACAGGGAAGCTGCTACCATCAAATATTTGCCCTCATTAGACTCTCCTCTGGAAGCGCTTTCACTGCAAGCTGCAGATTCCCTCCTAACAGCAAGCTTTAGGATAGGGTACTGAATTGTAACTTACTTTCACCTAATAATGCGATTATGGAAAAGAGACTATCTCCCGCAGGGAAGCTGCTACCATCAAATGTTTGCCCTCATTAGACTCCCCTCTGGAAGCGCTTTCACTGCAAGCTGCAGATTCCCTCCTAACAGCAAGCTTTAGGATAGGGTACTGAATTGTAACTTACTTTCGCCTAATAATGCGATTTTGGCAAAGAGAGTATCTCCCGCAGGGAAGCTGCTACCATCAAATGTTTGCCCTCATTAGACTCCCCTCTGGAAGCGCTTTCACTGCAAGCTGCAGATTCCCTCCTAACAGCAAGCTTTAGGATAGGGTACTGAATTGTAACTTACTTTTGCCTAATAATGCGATTTTGGCAAAGAGAGTATCTCCCGCAGGGAAGATGCTACCATCAAATGTTTGCCCTCCTTAGACTCCCCTCTGGAAGCGCTTTCACTGCAAGCTGCAGATTCCCTCCTAACAGCAAGCTTTAGGATAGGGTACTGAATTGTAACTTAACTGCGGCTAAAAAGGCGATTTTGGCAAAGAGAATATCTCCCGCAGGGAAGCTGCTACCATCAAATCTTTGCCCTCATTAGACTCCCCTCTGGAAGCGCTTTCACTGCAAGCTGCAGATTCCCTCCTAACAGCAAGCTTTAGGATAAGGTACTGAATTGTAACTTACTTTCGCCTAATAATGCGATTTTGGCAAAGAGAGTATCTCCAGCAGGGAAGCTGCTACCATCAAATGCTTCCCCTCGTTAGACTCCCCTCTGGAAGCGCTTTCACTGCAAGCTGCAGATTCCCTCCTAACAGCAAGCTTTAGGATAGCGTACTGAATTGTAGCTTAACTGCGGCTAATAAGGCGATTATGGCAAAGAGACTATCTCCCGCAGGGAAGCTGCTACCATCAAATGTTTGCCCTCGTTAGACTCCTTTTTGGAAGTGCTTTCACTGCAAGCTGCAGTTTCCCTCCTAACAGCAAGCTTTAGGATAGGGTACTGAATTGTAACTTACTTTCGCCTAATAATGCGATTTTGGCAAAGAGAGTATCACCCGCAGGGAAGCTGCTACCATCAAATGTTTGCCCTCATTAGACTCCCCTCTGGAAGCGCTTTCACTGCAAGCTGCAGATTCCCTCCTAACAGCAAGCTTTAGGATAGGGTACTGAATTGTAACTTACTTTCGCCTAATAATGCGATTTTGGCAAAGAGAGTATCTCCCGCAGGGAAGCTGCTACCATCAAATGTTTGCCCTCCTTAGACTCCCCTCTAGAAGCGCTTTCACTGCAAGCTGCAGATTCCCTCCTAACAGCAAGCTTTAGGATAGGGTACTGAATTGTAACTTACTTTCGCCTAATAATGCGATTTTGGCAAAGAGAGTATCTCCCGCAGGGAACCTGCTACCATCAAATGCTTGCCATCGTTAGACTCCCCTCTGGAAGTGCTTTCACTGCAAGCTGCAGATTCCCTCCTAACAGCAAGCTTTAGGATAGGGTACTGAATTGTAACTTACTTTCGCCTAATAATGCGATTTTGGAAAAGAGACTATCCCCCGCAGGGAAGCTGCTACCATCAAATGTTTGCCCTCATTAGACTCCCCTCTGGAAGCGCTTTCACTGCAAGCTGCAGATTCCCTCCTAACAGCAAGCTTTAGGATAGGGTACTGAATTGTAACTTACTTTCGCCTAATATTGCGATTTTGGCAAAGAGAGTATCTCCCGCAGGGAAGCTGCTACCATCAAATGTTTGCCCTCATTAGACTCCCCTCTGGAAACGCTTTCACTGCAAGCTGCAGATTCCCTCCTAAGAGCAAGCTTTAGGATAGGGTACTGAATTGTAACTTACTTTCGCCTAATAATGCGATTTTGGCAAAGAGAGTATCTCCCGCAGGGAAGCTGCTACCATCAAATGTTTGCCCTCATTAGACTCCCCTCTGGAAGCGCTTTCACTGCAAGCTGCAGATTCCCTCCTAACAGCAAGCTTTAGGATAGGGTACTGAATTGTAACTTAACTGCGGCTAAAAAGGCGATTATGGCAAAGAGAATATCTCCCGCAGGGAAGCTGCTACCATCAAATATTTGCCCTCATTAGACTCCCCTCTGGAAGCGCTTTCACTGCAAGCTGCAGATTCCCTCCTAACAGCAAGCTTTAGGAAAGGGTACTGAATTGTAACTTACTTTCGCCTAATAATGCGATTTTGGCAAAGAGAGTATCTCCCGCAGGGAAGCTGCTAACATCAAATGCTTGCCCTCGTTAGACTCCCCTCTGGAAGCGCTTTCACTGCAAGCTGCAGATTCCCTCCTAACAGCAAGCTTTAGGATAGGGTACTGAATTGTAGCTTAACTGCGGCTAATAAGGCGATTATGGCAAAGAGACTATCTCCCGCAGGGAAGCTGCTACCATCAAATGTTTGCCCTCATTAGACTCCCCTTTGGAAGCGCTTTCACTGCAAGCTGCAGATTCCCTCCTAACAGCAAGCTTTAGGATAGGGTACTGAATTGTAACTTACTTTCGCCTAATAATGCGATTTTGGCAAAGAGAGTATCTCCCGCAGGGAAGCTGCTACCATCAAATGTTTGCCCTCATTAGACTCCCCTCTAGAAGCGCTTTCACTGCAAGCTGCAGATTCCCTCCTAACAGCAAGCTTTAGGATAAGGTACTGAATTGTAACTTACTTTCGCCTAATAATGCGATTTTGGCAAAGAGAGTATCTCCCGCAGGGAAGCTGCTACCATCAAATGCTTGCCCTCGTTAGACTCCCCTCTGGAAGCGCTTTCACTGCAAGCTGCAGATTCCCTCCTAACAGCAAGCTTTAGGATAGGGTACTGAATTGTAACTTACTTTCGCCTAATAATGCGATTTTGGCAAAGAGAGTATCTCCCGCAGGGAAGCTGCTACCATCAAATGTTTGCCCTCATTAGACTCTCCTCTGGAAGCGCTTTCACTGCAAGCTGCAGATTCCCTCCTAACAGCAAGCTTTAGGATAGGGTACTGAATTGTAACTTACTTTCGCCTAATAATGCGATTTTGGCAAAGAGAGTATCTCCCGCAGGGAAGCTGCTACCATCAAATGTTTGCCCTCATTACACTCCCCTCTGGAAACGCTTTCACTGCAAGCTGCAGATTCCCTCCTAACAGCAAGCTTTAGGATAGGGTACTGAATTGTAACTTACTTTCGCCTAATAATGCGATTTTGGCAAAGAGAGTATCTCCCGCAGGGAAGCTGCTACCATCAAATGTTTGCCCTCATTAGACTCTCCTCTGGAAGCGCTTTCACTGCAAGCTGCAGATTCCCTCCTAACAGCAAGCTTTAGGATAGGGTACTGAATTGTAACTTAACTGCGGCTAAAAAGGCGATAATGGCAAAGAGAATATCTCCCGCAGGGAAGCTGCTACCATCAAGTATTTGCCCTCATTAGACTCCCCTCTGGAAGCGCTTTCACTGCAAGCTGCAGATTCCCTCCTAACAGCAAGCTTTAGGATAGGGTACTGATTTCTAGCTTAACTGCGGCTAATAAGGCGATTATGGCAAAGAGAATATCTCCCGCAGGGAAGCTGCTACCATCAAATGTTTGCCCTCATTAGACTCCCCTCTGGAAGCGCTTTCACTGCAAGCTGCAGATTCCCTCCTAACAGCAAGCTTTAGGATAGGGTACTGAATTGTAACTTACTTTCGCCTAATAATGCGATTTTGGCAAAGAGAGTATCTCCCGCAGGGAAGCTGCTACCATCAAATGTTTGCCCTCCTTAGACTCCCCTCTGGAAGCGCTTTCACTGCAAGCTGCAGATTCCCTCCTAACAGCAAGCTTTAGGATAGGGTACTGAATTGTAACTTACTTTCGCCTAATAATGCGATTTTGGCAAAGAGAGTATCACCCGCAGGGAAGCTGCTACAATCAAATGTTTGCCCTCCTTAGACTCCCCTCTGGAAGCGCTTTCACTGCAAGCTGCAGATTCCCTCCTAACAGCAAGCTTTAGGATAGGTTACTGAATTGTAACTTAACTGCAGCTAAAAAGGCGATTATGGCAAAGAGAATATCTCCCGCAGGGAAGCTGCTACCATCAAATATTTGCCCTCATTAGACTCCCCTCTGGAAGCGCTTTCACTGCAAGCTGCAGATTCCCTCCTAACAGCAAGCTTTAGGAAAGGGTACTGAATTGTAACTTACTTTCGCCTAATAATGCGATTTTGGCAAAGAGAGTATCTCCCGCAGGGAAGCTGCTACCATCAAATGTTTGCCCTCATTACACTCTCCTCTGGAAGCGCTTTCACTGCAAGCTGCAGATTCCCTCCTAACAGCAAGCTTTAGGATAGGGTACTGAATTGTAACTTACTTTCGCCTAATAATGCGATTTTTGCAAAGAGAGTATCTCCCGCAGGGAAGCTGTTACCATCAAATGTTAGCCCTCGTTAGACTACCCTCTGGAAGCGCTTTCACTGCAAGCTGCAGATTCCCTCCTAACAGCAAGCTTTAGGATAAGGTACTGAATTGTAACTTACTTTCGCCTAATAATGCGATTTTGTCAAAGAGATTATCTCCCGCAGGGAAGCTGCTACCATCAAATGCTTGCCCTCGTTAGACTCCCCTCTGGAAGCGCTTTCACTGCAAGCTGCAGATTCCCTCCTAACAGCAAGCTTTAGGATAGGGTACTGAATTGGAACTTACTTTCGCCTAATAATGCGATTTTGGCAAAGAGACTATCTCCCGCAGGGAAGCTGCTACCATCAAATGTTTGCCCTCCTTAGACTCCCCTCTGGAAGCGCTTTCACTGCAAGCTGCAGATTCCCTCCTAACAGCAAGCTTTAGGATAGGGTACTGAATTGTAGCTTAACTGCGGCTAATAAGGAGATTTTGGCAAAGAGAATATCTCCCGCAGGGAAGCTGCTACCATCAAGTGTTTGCCCTCCTTAGACTCCCCTCTGGAAGCGCTTTCACTGCAAGCTGCAGATTCCCTCCTAACAGCAAGCTTTAGGATAGGGTACTGAATTGTAACTTACTTTCGCCTAATAATGCGATTTTGGCAAAGAGAGTATCTCCCGCAGGGAACCTGCTACCATCAAATGCTTGCCCTCGTTAGACTCCCCTCTGGAAGCGCTTTCACTGCAAGCTGCAGATTCCCTCCTAACAGCAAGCTTTAGGATAGGGTACTGAATTGTAACTTACTTTCGCCTAATAATGCGATTTTGGCAAAGAGAGTATCTCCCGCAGGGAAGCTGCTACCATCAAATGTTTGCCCTCATTAGACTCCCCTCTGGAAGCGCTTTCACTGCAAGCTGCAGATTCCCTCCTAACAGCAAGCTTTAGGATAGGGTACTGAATTGTAACTTACTTTCGCCTAATAATGCGATTTTGGCAAAGAGACTATCTCCCGCAGGGAAGCTGCTACCATCAAATGTTTGCCCTCATTAGACTCCCCTCTGGAAGCGCTTTCACTGCAAGCTGCAGATTCCCTCCTAACAGCAAGCTTTAGGATAGGGTACTGAATTGTAACTTAACTGCGGCTAAAAAGGCGATTATGGCAAAGAGAATATCTCCCGCAGGGAAGCTGCTACCATCAAGTATTTGCCCTCATTAGACTCCACTCTGGAAGCGCTTTCACTGCAAGCTGCAGATTCCCTCCTAACAGCAAGCTTTAGGATAGGGTACTGAATTGTAACTTACTTTCGCCTAATAATGCGATTTTGGCAAAGAGAGTATCTCCCGCAGGGAAGCTGCTACCATCAAATGTTTGCCCTCATTAGACTCCCCTCTGGAAGCGCTTTCACTGCAAGCTGCAGATTCCCTCCTAACAGCAAGCTTTAGGAAAGGGTACTGAATTGTAACTTACTTTCGCCTAATAATGCGATTTTGGCAAAGAGATTATCTCCCGCAGGGAAGCTGCTACCATCAAATGCTTGCCCTCGTTAGACTCCCCTCTGGAAGCGCTTTCACTGCAAGCTGCAGATTCCCTCCTAACAGCAAGCTTTAGGATAGGGTACTGATTTGTAGCTTAACTGCGGCTAATAAGGCGATTATGGCAAAGAGAATATCTCCCGCAGGGAAGCTGCTACCATCAAATGTTTGCCCTCCTTAGACTCCCCTCTGGAAGCGCTTTCACTGCAAGCTGCAGATTCCCTCCTAACAGCAAGCTTTAGGATAGGGTACTGAATTGTAACTTACTTTCGCCTAATAATGCGATTTTGGCAAAGAGAGTATCTCCCGCAGGGAAGCTGCTACCATCAAATGTTTGCCCTCCTTAGACTCCCCTCTGGAAGCGCTTTCACTGCAAGCTGCAGATTCCCTCCTAACAGCAAGCTTTAGGATAGGGTACTGAATTGTAACTTAACTGCGGCTAAAAAGGCGATTATGGCAAAGAGAATATCTCCCGCAGGGAAGCTGCTACCATCAAATATTTGCCCTCATTAGACTCCCCTCTGGAAGCGCTTTCACTGCAAGCTGCAGATTCCCTCCTAACAGCAAGCTTTAGGAAAGGGTACTGAATTGTAACTTACTTTCGCCTAATAATGCGATTTTGGCAAAGAGACTATCTCCCGCAGGGAAGCTGCTACCATCAAATGTTTGCCCTCATTAGACTCCCCTCTGGAAGCGCTTTCACTGCAAGCTGCAGATTCCCTCCTAACAGCAAGCTTTAGGATAGGGTACTGAATTGTAACTTACTTTCGCCTAATAATGCGATTTTGGCAAAGAGATTATCTCCCGCAGGGAAGCTGCTACCATCAAATGTTTGCCCTCATTAGACTCCCCTCTGGAAGCGCTTTCACTGCAAGCTGCAGATTCCCTCCTAACAGCAAGCTTTAGGATAGGGTACTGAATTGTAACTTACTTTCGCCTAATAATGCGATTTTGGCAAAGAGAGTATCTCCCGCAGGGAAGCTGCTACCATCAAATGTTTGCCCTCCTTAGACTCCCCTCTGGAAGCGCTTTCACTGCAAGCTGCAGATTCCCTCCTAACAGCAAGCTTTAGGATAGGGTACTGAATTGTAACTTACTTTCGCCTAATAATGCGATTTTGGCAAAGAGAGTATCTCCCTCAGGGAAGCTGCTACCATCAAATGTTTGCCCTCGTTATACTCCCCTCTGGAAGCGCTTTCACTGCAAGCTGCAGATTCCCTCCTAACAGCAAGCTTTAGGATAGTGTACTGAATTGTAACTTAACTGCGGCTAAAAAGGCGATTATGGCAAAGAGAATATCTCCCGCAGGGAAGCTGCTACCATCAAATATTTGCCCTCATTAGACTCCCCTCTGGAAGCGCTTTCACTGCAAGCTGCAGATTCCCTCCTAACAGCAAGCTTTAGGAAAGTGTACTGAATTGTAACTTACTTTCGCCTAATAATGCGATTTTGTCAAAGAGAGTATCTCCCGCAGGGAAGCTGCTACCATCAAATGTTTGCCCTCATTAGACTCCCCTCTGGAAGCGCTTTCACTGCAAGCTGCAGATTCCCTCCTAACAGCAAGCTTTAGGATAGGGTACTGAATTGTAACTTACTTTCGCCTAATAATGCGATTTTGGCAAAGAGAGTATCTCCAGCAGGGAAGCTGCTACCATCAAATGTTTGCCCTCCTTAGACTCCCCTCTGGAAGCGCTTTCACTGCAAGCTGCAGATTCCCTCCTAACAGCAAGCTTTAGGATAGGGTACTGAATTGTAACTTACTTTCGCCTAATAATGCGATTTTGGCAAAGAGACTATCTCCCGCAGGGAAGCTGCTACCATCAAATGTTTGCCCTCATTAGACTCCCCTCTGGAAGCGCTTTCACTGCAAGCTGCAGATTCCCTCCTAACAGCAAGCTTTAGGATAGGGTACTGAATTGTAGCTTAACTGCGGCTAATAAGGCGATTATGGCAAAGAGAATATCTCCCGCAGGGAAGCTGCTACCATCAAATGTTTGCCCTCATTAGACTCCCCTCTGGAAGCGCTTTCACTGCAAGCTGCAGATTCCCTCCTAACAGCAAGCTTTAGGATAGGGTACTGAATTGTAACTTACTTTCGCCTAATAATGCGATTTTGGCAAAGAGAGTATCTCCCGCAGGGAAGCTGCTACCATCAAATGTTTGCCCTCCTTAGACTCCCCTCTGGAAGCGCTTTCACTGCAAGCTGCAGATTCCCTCCTAACAGCAAGCTTTAGGATAGGGTACTGAATTGTAACTTACTTTCGCCTAATAATGCGATTTTGGCAAAGAGAGTATCTCCCGCAGGGAAGCTGCTACCATCAAATGTTTGCCCTCGTTAGACTCCCCTCTGGAAGCGCTTTCACTGCAAGCTGCAGATTCCCTCCTAACAGCAAGCTTTAGGATAGGGTACTGAATTGTAACTTACTTTCGCCTAATAATGCGATATTGGCAAAGAGAGAATCTCACGCTGAGAAGCTGCTACCATCAAATATTTGTCCTCATTAGACTCTCCTCTGGAAGCGCTTTCACTGCAAGCTGCAGATTCCCTCCTAACAGCAAGCTTTAGGATAGGGTACTGAATTGTAACTTACTTTCGCCTAATAATGCGATTTTGTCGAAGAGAGTATCTCCCGCAGGGAAGCTGCTACCATCAAATGCTTGCCCTCATTAGACTCCCCTCTGGAAGCGCTTTCACTGCAAGCTGCAGATTCCCTCCTAACAGCAAGCTTTAGGATAGGGTACTGAATTGTAACTTACTTTCGCATAATAATGCGATTTTGTCAAAGAGAGTATCTCCCGCAGGGAAGCTGCTAACATCAAATGTTTGCTCTCATAAGACTCCCCTCTGGAAGCGCTTTCACTGCAAGCTGCAGATTCCATCCTAACAGCAAGCTTTAGAATAGGGTACTGAATTGTAACTTACTTTCGCCTAATAATGCGATTTTGGCAAAGAGAGAATCTCACGCTTAGAAGCTGCCACCATCAAATATTTGCCCTCATTAGACTCTCCTCTGGAAGCGCTTTCACTGCAAGCTGCAGATTCCCTCCTAACAGCAAGCTTTAGGATAGGGTACTGAATTGTAACTTACTTTCGCCTAATAATGCGATTTTGGCAAAGAGAGTATCACCCGCAGGGAAGCTGCTAACATCAAATGTTTGCCCTCATTAGACTCCCCTCTGGAAGCGCTTTCACTGCAAGCTGCAGATTCCCTCCTAATAGCAGATTGTGGGACAGTGTACTGAATTGTAACTAAACTGCGGCTATTAATGCGATTTTGGCAAAGAGACTATCTCCCGCAGGGAAGCTGCTACCATCAAATATTTGCCCTCATTAGACTCCACTCTGGAAGCGCTTTCACTGCAAGCTGCAGATTCCCTCCTAACAGCAAGCTTTAGGATAGGGTACTGAATTGTAACTTACTTTCGCCTAATAATGCGATTTTGGCAAAGAGAATATCTCCCGCAGGGAAGCTGCTACCATCAAATGCTTGCCCTCATTAGACTCCCCTCTGGAAGCGCATTCACTTCAAGCTGCAGATTCCCTCCTAACAGCAAGCTTTAGGATAGGGTACTGAATTGTAACTTACTTTAGCCTATATAATGCGATTTTGGCAAAGAGAGTATCTCCTGCAGGGAAGCTGCTACCATCAAATGTTTGCCCTCATTAGACTCCCCTCTGGAAGCGCTTTCACTGCAAGCTGCAGATTCCCTCCTAACAGCAAGCTTTAGGATAGGGTACTGAATTGTAACTTACTTTCGCCTAATAATGCGATTTTGGCAAAGAGAGTATCTCCCGCAGGGAAGCTGTTACCATCAAATGTTTGCCCTCATTAGACTCCCCTCTGGAAGCGCTTTCACTGCAAGCTGCAGATTCCCTCCTAACAGCAAGTTTTAGGATAGGGTACTGAATTGTAACTTAACTGCGGCTAATAAGGCGATTTTGGCAAAGAGACTATCTCCCGCAGGGAAGCTGCTACCATCAAATGCTTGCCCTCATTAGACTCCCCTCTGGAAGCGCTTTCACTGCAAGCTGCAGATTCCCTCCTAACAGCAAGCTTTAGGATAGGGTACTGAATTGTAACTTACTTACGCCTAATAATGCGATTTTGGCAAAGAGAGTATCTCCCGCAGGGAAGCTGCTACCATCAAATGTTTGCCCTCGTTAGACTCCCCTCTGGAAGCGCTTTCACTGCAAGCTGCAGATTCCCTCCTAACAGCAAGCTTTAGGGTAGTGTACTGAATTGTAACTTACTTTCGCCTAATAATGCGATTTTGGCAAAGAGAGTATATCCCGCAGGGAAGCTGCTACCATCAAATGTTTGCCCTCATTAGACTCCCCTCTGGAAGCTCTTTCACTGCAAGCTGCAGATTCCCTCCTAACAGCAAGCTTTAGGATTGGGTACTGAATTGTAACTTAACTGCGGCTAATAAGGCGATTTTGGCAAAGAGAGTATCTCCCGCAGGGAAGCTGCTACCATCAAATGTTTGCCCTCATTAGACTCCCCTCTGGAAGCGCTTTCACTGTAAGCTGCAGATTCCCTCCTAACAGCAAGCCTTAGGATAGGGTACTGAATTGTAACTTACTTTCGCCTAATAATGCGATTTTGGCAAAGAGAGACTCACGCTGAGAAGCTGCTACCATCAAATATTTGCCCTCATTAGACTCCCCTCTGGAAGCGCTTTCACTGCAAGCTGCATATTCCCTCCTAACAGCAAGCTTTAGGATAGGGTACTGAATTGTAACTTACTTTCGCCTAATAATGCGAATTTGGCAAAGAGAGTATCTCCCGCAGGGAAGCTGTTAACATCAAATGTTTGCTCTCATTAGACTCCCCTCTGGAAGCGCTTTCACTACAAGCTGCAGATTCCCTCCTAATAGCAGTCTGTAGGACAGTGTACTGAATTGTAACTAAAGTGCGGCTAATAATGCGATTTTGGCAAAGAGAGTATCTCCCGCAGGGAAGCTGCTACCATCAAATATTTGCCCTCATTAGACTCCACTCTGGAAGCACTTTCACTGCAAGCTGCAGATTCCCTCCTAACAGCAAGTTTTAGGATAGGGTACTGAATTGTAACTTACTTTCGCCTAATAATGCGATTTTGGCAAAGAGACTATCTCCCGCAGGGAAGCTGCTACCATCAAATGCTTGCCCTCATTAGACTCCCCTCTGGAAGCGCTTTCACTGCAAGCTGCAGATTCCCTCCTAACAGCAAGCTTTAGGATAGGGTACTGAATTGTAACTTAACTGCGGCTAATAAGGCGATTATGGCAAAGAGAGTATCTCCCGCAGGGAAGCTGCTACCATCAAATGTTTGCCCTCATTAGACTCCCCTCTGGAAGCGCTTTCACTGCAAGTTGCATATTCCCTCCTAACAGCAAGCTTTAGGATAGGGTACTGAATTGTAACTTACTTTCGCCTAAAAATGCGATTTTGGCAAAGAGAGAATCTCACGCAGAGAAGCTGCTACCATCAAATATTTGCCCTCATTAGACTCCCCTCTGGAAGCGCTTTCACTGCAAGCTGCAGATTCCCTCCTAACAGCAAGCTTTAGGATAGGGTACTGAATTGTAACTTAACTGCGGCTAATAATGCGATTTTGGCAAAGAGAGTATCTCCCGCAGGGGAAGCTGCTACCATCAAATCTTTGCCCTCATTAGACTCCCCTCTGGAAGCGCTTTCACTGCAAGCTGCAGATTCCCTCCTAACAGCAAGCTTTAGGATAGGGTACTGAATTGTAACTTACTTTCGCCTAATAATGCGATTTTGGCAAAGAGAGTATCTCCCGCAGGGAAGCTGCTACCATCAAATCTTTGCCTTCATTAGACTCCCCTCTGGAAGCGCTTTCACTGCAAGCTGCAGATTCCCTCCTAACAGCAAGCTTTAGGATAGGGTACTGAATTGTAACTTAACTGCAGCTAAAAAGGCGATTTTGGCAAAGAGAGTATCTCCCGCAGGGAAGCTGCTACCATCAAATGTTTGCCCTCATTAGACTCCCCTCTGGAAGCGCTTTCACTGCAAGCTGCAGATTCCCTCCTAACAGCAAGCTTTAGGATAGGGTACTGAATTGTAACTTACTTTCGCCTAATAATGCGATTTTGGCAAAGAGAGTATCTCCCGCAGGGAAGCTGCTACCATCAAATCTTTGCCCTCATTAGACTCCCCTCTGGAAGCGCTTTCACTGCAAGCTGCAGATTCCCTCCTAACAGCAAGCTTTAGGATAGGGTACTGAATTGTAACTACTTTCGCCTAATAATGCGATTTTGGAAAAGAGACTATCTCCCGCAGGGAAGCTGCTACCATCAAATGCTTGTTCTCATTAGACTCCCCTCTGGAAGCGCTTTCACTGCAAGCTGCAGATTCCCTCCCTAACAGGCAAGCTTTAGGATAGGGTACTGAATTGTAACTTAACTGCGGCTAATAATGCGATTTGGCAAAGAGAGTATCTCCCGCAGGGAAGCTGCTACCATCAAATGTTTGCCCCTCATTAGACTCCCCTCTGGAAGCGCTTTCACTGCAAGCTGCAGATTTCCTCCTAACAGCAAGCTTTAGGATAGGTACTGAATTGTAATTTAACTGCAGCTAAAAAAGGCGATTTTGGCAAAGAGAGTATCTCCCGCAGGGAAGCTGCTACCATCAAATGTTTGCCCTCATTAGACTCCCCTCTGGAAGCGCTTTCCACTGCAAGCTGCAGATTCCCTCCTAACAGCAAGCTTTAGGATAGGGTACTGACATTGTAACTTAACTGCAGCTAAAAAGGCGATTTTGGCAAAGAGAGTATCTCCCGCAGGGAAGCTGCTACCATCAAATGTTATGCCCTCATTAGACATCCCCTCTGGAAGCGCTTTCACTGCAAGCTGCAGATTCCCTCCTAACAGCAAGCTTTAGGATAGGGTACTGAATTGTAACTTAACTGCAGCTAAAAAGGCGATTTTGGCAAGAGAGTATCTCCGCAGGGAAGCTGCTACCATCAAATGTTTGCCCTCATTAGACTCCCCTCTGGAAGCGCTTTCACTGCAAGCTGCAGATTCCCTCCTAACAGCAAGCTTTAGGATAGGGTACTGAATTGTAACTTACTTTCGCCTAATAATGCGATTTTGGCAAAGAGAGTATCTCCCGCAGGGAAGCTGCTACCATCAAATCTTTGCCCTCATTAGACTCCCCTCTGGAAGCGCTTTCACTGCAAGCTGCAGATTCCCTCCTAACAGCAAGCTTTAGGATAGGGTACTGAATTGTAACTTACTTTCGCCTAATAATGCGATTTTGGCAAAGAGACTATCTCCCGCAGGGAAGCTGCTACCATCAAATCTTTGCCTTCATTAGACTCCCCTCTGGAAGCGCTTTCACTGCAAGCTGCAGATTCCCTCCTAACAGCAAGCTTTAGGATAGGGTACTGAATTGTAACTTAACTGCGGCTAATAATGCGATTTTGGCAAAGAGAGTATCTCCGCAGGGAAGCTGCTACCATCAAATGTTTGCCCTCATTAGACTCCCCTCTGGAAGCGCTTTCACTGCAAGCTGCAGATTCCCTCCTAACAGCAAGCTTTAGGATAGGGTACTGAATTGTAACTTACTTTCGCCTAATAATGCGATTTTGGCAAAGAGACTATCTCCCGCAGGGAAGCTGCTACCATCAAATGTTTGCCCTCATTAGACTCCCCTCTGGAAGCGCTTTCACTGCAAGCTGCAGATTCCCTCCTAACAGCAAGCTTTAGGATAGGGTACTGAATTGTAACTTACTTTCGCCTAATAATGCGATTTTGGCAAAGAGAGTATCTCCCGCAGGGAAGCTGTTACCATCAAATGTTAGCCCTCATTAGACTACCCTCTGGAATCGCTTTCACTGCAAGCTGCAGATTCCCTCCTAACAGCAAGCTTTAGGATAGGGTACTGAATTGTAACTTACTTTCGCCTAATAATGCGATTTTGGCAAAGAGATTATCTCCCGCAGGGAAGCTGCTACCATCAAATGTTTGCCCTCGTTAGACTCCCCTCTGGAAGCGCTTTCACTGCAAGCTGCAGATTCCCTCCTAACAGCAAGCTTTAGGATAGGGTACTGAATTGTAGCTTAACTGCGGCTAATAAGGCGATTATGGCAAAGAGAATATCTCCCGCAGGGAAGCTGCTACCATCAAATGTTTGCCCTCATTAGACTCCCCTCTGGAAGCGCTTTCACTGCAAGCTGCAGATTCCCTCCTAACAGCAAGCTTTAGGATAGGGTACTGAATTGTAACTTAACTGCGGCTAATAATGCGATTTTGGCAAAGAGAGTATCTCCCGCAGGGAAGCTGCTACCATCAAATGTTTGCCCTCCTTAGACTCCCCTCTGGAAGCGCTTTCACTGCAAGCTGCAGATTCCCTCCTAACAGCAAGCTTTAGGATAGGGTACTGAATTGTAACTTACTTTCGCCTAATAATGCGATTTTGGCAAAGAGAGTATCTCCCGCAGGGAAGCTGCTACCATCAAATGTTTGCCCTCGTTAGACTCCCCTCTGGAAGCGCTTTCACTGCAAGCTGCAGATTCCCTCCTAACAGCAAGCTTTAGGATAGGGTACTGAATTGTAACTTACTTTCGCCTAATAATGCGATTTTGGCAAAGAGAGAATCTCACGCTGAGAAGCTGCTACCATCAAATATTTGTCCTCATTAGACTCTCCTCTGGAAGCGCTTTCACTGCAAGCTGCAGATTCCCTCCTAACAGCAAGCTTTAGGATAGGGTACTGAATTGTAACTTACTTTCGCCTAATAATGCGATTTTGTCAAAGAGAGTATCTCCCGCAGGGAAGCTGCTACCATCAAATGCTTGCCCTCATTAGACTCCCCTCTGGAAGCGCTTTCACTGCAAGCTGCAGATTCCCTCCTAACAGCAAGCTTTAGGATAGGGTACTGAATTGTAACTTACTTTCGCATAATAATGCGATTTTGTCAAAGAGAGTATCTCCCGCAGGGAAGCTGCTAACATCAAATGTTTGCTCTCATAAGACTCCCCTCTGGAAGCGCTTTCACTGCAAGCTGCAGATTCCCTCCTAACAGCAAGCTTTAGGATAGGGTACTGAATTGTAACTTACTTTCGCCTAATAATGCGATTTTGGCAAAGAGAGTATCACCCGCAGGGAAGCTGCTAACATCAAATGTTTGCTCTCATAAGACTCCCCTCTGGAAGCGCTTTCACTGCAAGCTGCAGATTCCCTCCTAATAGCAGTCTGTAGGACAGTGTACTGAATTGTAACTAAACTTCGGCTAATAATGCGATTTTGGCAAAGAGAGTATCTCCCGCAGGGAAGCTGCTACCATCAAATATTTGCCCTCATTAGACTCTACTCTGGAAGCGCTTTCACTGCAAGCTGCAGATTCCCTCCTAACAGCAAGCTTTAGGATAGGGTACTGAATTGTAACTTACTTTCGCCTAATAATGCGATTTTGGCAAAGAGAATATCTCCCGCAGGGAAGCTGCTACCATCAAATGCTTGCCCTCATTAGACTCCCCTCTGGAAGCGCTTTCACTGCAAGCTGCAGATTCCCTCCTAACAGCAAGCTTTAGGATAGGGTACTGAATTGTAACTTACTTTCGCCTAATAATGCGATTTTGGCAAAGAGAGTATCTCCCGCAGGGAAGCTGTTACCATCAAATGTTTGGCCTCATTAGACTCCCCTCTGGAAGCGCTTTCACTGCAAGCTGCAGATTCCCTCCTAACAGCAAGTTTTAGGATAGGGTACTGAATTGTAACTTAACTGCGGCTAATAAGGCGATTTTGGCAAAGAGACTATCTCCCGCAGGGAAGCTGCTACCATCAAATGCTTGCCCTCATTAGACTCCCCTCTGGAAGCGCTTTCACTGCAAGCTGCAGATTCCCTCCTAACAGCAAGCTTTAGGATAGGGTACTGAATTGTAACTTACTTACGCCTAATAATGCGATTTTGGCAAAGAGAGTATCTCCCGCAGGGAAGCTGCTACCATCAAATGTTTGCCCTCGTTAGACTCCCCTCTGGAAGCGCTTTCACTGCAAGCTGCAGATTCCCTCCTAACAGCAAGCTTTAGGGTAGTGTACTGAATTGTAACTTACTTTCGCCTAATAATGCGATTTTGGCAAAGAGAGTATATCCCGCAGGGAAGCTGCTACCATCAAATGTTTGCCCTCATTAGACTCCCCTCTGGAAGCTCTTTCACTGCAAGCTGCAGATTCCCTCCTAACAGCAAGCTTTAGGATTGTGTACTGAATTGTAACTTAACTGCGGCTAATAAGGCGATTGTGGCAAAGAGAGTATCTCCCGCAGGGAAGCTGCTACCATCAAATGTTTGCCCTCATTAGACTCCCCTCTGGAAGCGCTTTCACTGTAAGCTGCAGATTCCCTCCTAACAGCAAGCTTTAGGATAGGGTACTGAATTGTAACTTACTTTCGCCTAATAATGCGATTTTGGCAAAGAGAGACTCACGCTGAGAAGCTGCTACCATCAAATATTTGCCCTCATTAGACTCCCCTCTGGATGCGCTTTCACTGCAAGCTGCATATTCCCTCCTAACAGCAAGCTTTAGGATAGGGTACTGAATTGTAACTTACTTTCGCCTAATAATGCGATTTTGGCAAAGAGAGTATCACCCGCAGGGAAGCTGTTAACATCAAATGTTTGCTCTCATTAGACTCCCCTCTGGAAGCGCTTTCACTACAAGCTGCAGATTCCCTCCTAATAGCAGTCTGTAGGACAGTGTACTGAATTGTAACTAAAGTGCGGCTAATAATGCGATTTTGGCAAAGAGAGTATCTCCCGCAGGGAAGCTGCTACCATCAAATATTTGCCCTCATTAGACTCCACTCTGGAAGCACTTTCACTGCAAGCTGCAGATTCCCTCCTAACAGCAAGCTTTAGGATAGGGTACTGAATTGTAACTTACTTTCGCCTAATAATGCGATTTTGGCAAAGAGAGTATCTCCCGCAGGGAAGCTGCTACCATCAAATCTTTGCCCTCATTAGACTCCCCTCTGGAAGCGCTTTCACTGCAAGCTGCAGATTCCCTCCTAACAGCAAGCTTTAGGATAGGGTACTGAATTGTAACTTACTTTCGCCTAATAATGCGATTTTGGCAAAGAGAGTATCTCCCGCAGGGAAGCTGCTACCATCAAATGTTTGCCCTCATTAGACTCTCCTCTGGAAGCGCTTTCACTGCAAGCTGCAGATTCCCTCCTAACAGCAAGCTTTAGGATAGGGTACTGAATTGTAACTTACTTTCGCCTAATAATGCGATTTTGGCAAAGAGAGTATCTCCCGCAGGGAAGCTGCTACCATCAAATGTTTGCCCTCGTTAGACTCCCCTCTGGAAGCGCTTTCACTGCAAGCTGCCGATACCCTCCTAACAGCAAGCTTTAGGATAGTGTACTGAATTGTAACTTACTTTCGCCTAATAATGTGATTTTGGCAAAGAGAGTATATCCCGCAGGGAAGCTGCTACCATCAAATGTTTGCCCTCATTAGACTCCCCTGTGGAAGCGCTTTCACTGCAAGCTGCAGATTCCCTCCTAACAGCAAGCTTTAGGATAGGGTACTGAATTGTAACTTAACTGCGGCTAATAAGGCGATTATGGCAAAGAGAGTATCTCCCGCAGGGAAGCTGCTACCATCAAATGTTTGCCCTCATTAGACTCCCCTCTGGAAGCGCTTTCACTGCAAGTTGCATATTCCCTTCTAACAGCAAGCTTTAGGATAGGGTACTGAATTGTAACTTACTTTCGCCTAATAATGCGATTTTGGCAAAGAGAGAATCTCACGCAGAGAAGCTGCTACCATCAAATATTTGCCCTCATTAGACTCCCCTCTGGAAGCGCTTTCACGGCAAGCTGCAGATTCCCTCCTAACAGCAAGCTTTAGGATAGGGTACTGAATTGTAACTTAACTGCGGCTAATAATGCGATTTTGGCAAAGAGAGTATCTCCCGCAGGGAAGCTGCTACCATCAAATATTTGCCCTCATTAGACTCCCCTCTGGAAGCGCTTTCACTGCAAGCTGCAGATTCCCTCCTAACAGCAAGCTTTAGGATAGGGTACTGAATTGTAACTTACTTTCGCCTAATAATGCGATTTTGGCAAAGAGAGTATCTCCCGCAGGGAAGCTGCTACCATCAAATCTTTGCCTTCATTAGACTCCCCTCTGGAAGCGCTTTCACTGCAAGCTGCAGATTCCCTCCTAACAGCAAGCTTTAGGATAGGGTACTGAATTGTAACTTAACTGCAGTTAAAAGGCGATTTTGGCAAAGAGAGTATCTCCCGCAGGGAAGCTGCTACCATCAAATGTTTGCCCTCATTAGACTCCCCTCTGGAAGCGCTTTCACTGCAAGCTGCAGATTCCCTCCTAACAGCAAGCTTTAGGATAGTGTACTGAATTGTAACTTACTTTCGCCTAATAATGCGATTTTGGCAAAGAGAGTATCTCCCGCAGGGAAGCTGCTACCATCAAATGTTTGCCCTCATTAGACTCCCCTCTGGAAGCGCTTTCACTGCAAGCTGCAGATTTCCTCCTAACAGCAAGCTTTAGGATAGGGTACTGAATTGTAATTTAACTGCAGCTAAAAAGGCGATTTTGGCAAAGAGAGTATCTCCCGCAGGGAAGCTGCTACCATCAAATGTTTGCCCTCATTAGACTCCCCTCTGGAAGCGCTTTCACTGCAAGCTGCAGATTCCCTCCTAACAGCAAGCTTTAGGATAGGGTACTGAATTGTAACTTACTTTCGCCTAATAATGCGATTTTGGCAAAGAGAGTATCTCCCGCAGGGAAGCTGCTACCATCAAATCTTTGCCCTCATTAGACTCCCCTCTGGAAGCGCTTTCACTGCAAGCTGCAGATTCCCTCCTAACAGCAAGCTTTAGGATAGGGTACTGAATTGTAACTTACTTTCGCCTAATAATGCGATTTTGGAAAAGAGACTATCTCCCGCAGGGAAGCTGCTACCATCAAATGCTTGCCCTCATTAGACACCCCTCTGGAAGCGCTTTCACTGCAAGCTGCAGATTCCCTCCTAACAGCAAGCTTTAGGATAGGGTACTGAATTGTAACTTAACTGCGGCTAATAATGCGATTTTGGCAAAGAGAGTATCTCCCGCAGGGAAGCTGCTACCATCAAATGTTTGCCCTCATTAGACTCCCCTCTGGAAGCGCTTTCACTGCAAGCTGCAGATTTCCTCCTAACAGCAAGCTTTAGGATAGGGTACTGAATTGTAACTTACTTTCGCCTAATAATGCGATTTTGGCAAAAAGAGTATCTCCCGCAGGGAAGCTGCTACCATCAAATGTTTGCCCTCCTTAGACTCCCCTCTGGAAGCGCTTTCACTGCAAGCTGCCGATTCCCTCCTAACAGCAATCTTTAGGATAGGGTACTGAATTGTAACTTAACTGCGGCTAATAAGGCGATTTTGGCAAAGAGAGTATCTCCCGCAGGGAAGCTGCTACCATCAAATGTTTGCCCTCATTAGACTCCCCTCTGGAAGCGCTTTCACTGCAAGCTGCAGATTCCCTCCTAACAGCAAGCTTTAGGATAGGGTACTGAATTGTAACTTACTTTCGCCTAATAATGCGATTTTGGCAAAGAGAGTATCTCCCGCAGGGAAGCTGTTACCATCAAATGTTTGCCCTCGTTAGACTACCCTCTGGAAGCGCTTTCACTGCAAGCTGCAGATTCCCTCCTAAGAGCAAGCTTTAGGATAGGGTACTGAATTGTAGCTTAACTGCGGCTAATAAGGCGATTATGGCAAAGAGAATATCTCCCGCAGGGAAGCTGCTACCATCAAATGTTTGCCCTCATTAGACTCCCCTCTGGAAGCGCATTCACTGCAAGCTGCAGATTCCCTCCTAACAGCAAGTTTTAGGATAGGGTACTGAATTGTAACTTAACTGCGGCTAATAAGGCGATTTTGGAAAAGAGAATGTCTCCCGCAGGGAAGCTGCTACCATCAAATGCTTGCCCTCATTAGACTCCCCTCTGGAAGCGCTTTCACTGCAAGCTGCAGATTCCCTCCTAACAGCAAGCTTTAGGATAGGGTACTGAATTGTAACTTACTTTCGCCTAATAATGCGATTTTGGCAAAGAGAGTATCTCCCGCAGGGAAGCTTCTACCATCAAATGTTTGCCCTCATTAGACTCCCCTCTGGAAGCGCTTTCACTGCAAGCTGCAGATTCCCTCCTAACAGCAAGCTTTAGGATAGGGTACTGAATTGTAACTTACTTTCGCCTAATAATGCGATTTTGGCAAAGAGAGTATCTCCCGCAGGGAAGCTGCTACCATCAAATGTTTGCCCTCGTTAGACTCCCCTCTGGAAGCGCTTTCACTGCAAGCTGCCGATTCCCTCCTAACAGCAAGCTTTAGGATAGGGTACTGAATTGTAACTTACTTTCCCTTAATAATGCGATTTTGGCAAAGAGACTATCAGCCGCAGGGAAGCTGCTACCATCAAATGTTTGCCCTCATTAGACTCCCCTCTGGAAGCGCTTTCACTGCAAGCTGCAGATTCCCTCCTAACAGCAAGCTTTAGGATAGGGTACTGAATTGTAACTTAACTGCGGCTAATAAGGCGATTTTGGCAAAGAGAGTATCTCCCGCAGGGAAGCTGCTACCATCAAATGTTTGCCCTCATTAGACTCCCCTCTGGAAGCGCTTTCACTGCAAGCTGCAGATTCCCTCCTAACAGCAAGCTTTAGGATAGGGTACTGAATTGTAACTTACTTTCGCCTAATAATGCGATTTTGGCAAAGAGAGTATCTCCCGCAGGGAAGCTGCTACCATCAAATCTTTGCCCTCATTAGACTCCCCTCTGGAAGCGCTTTCACTGCAAGCTGCAGATTCCCTCCTAACAGCAAGCTTTAGGATAGGGTACTGAATTGTAACTTACTTTCGCCTAATAATGCGATTTTGGAAAAGAGACTATCTCCCGCAGGGAAGCTGCTACCATCAAATGCTTGCCCTCATTAGACTCCCCTCTGGAAGCGCTTTCACTGCAAGCTGCAGATTCCCTCCTAACAGCAAGCTTTAGGATAGGGTACTGAATTGTAACTTAACTGCGGCTAATAATGCGATTATGGCAAAGAGAGTATCTCCCGCAGGGAAGCTGCTACCATCAAATGTTTGCCCTCATTAGACTCCCCTCTGGAAGCGCTTTCACTGCAAGCTGCAGATTTCCTCCTAACAGCAAGCTTTAGGATAGGGTACTGAATTGTAACTTACTTTCGCCTAATAATGCGATTTTGGCAAAAAGAGTATCTCCCGCAGGGAAGCTGCTACCATCAAATGTTTGCCCTCCTTAGACTCCCCTCTGGAAGCGCTTTCACTGCAAGCTGCAGATTCCCTCCTAACAGCAAGCTTTAGGATAGGGTACTGAATTGTAACTAACTTTCGCCTAATAATGCGATTTTGGAAAAGAGACTATCTCCCGCAGGGAAGCTGCTACCATCAAATGCTTGTTCTCAATAGACTCCCCTCTGGAAGCGCTTTCACTGCAAGCTGCAGATTCCCTCCTAACAGCAAGCTTTAGGATAGGGTACTGAATTGTAACTTAACTGCGGCTAATAATGCGATTTTGGCAAAGAGAGTATCTCCCGCAGGGAAGCTGCTACCATCAAATGTTTGCCCTCATTAGACTCCCCTCTGGAAGCGCTTTCACTGCAAGCTGCAGATTCCCTCCTAACAGCAAGCTTTAGGATAGTGTACTGAATTGTAACTTACTTTCGCCTAATAATGCGATTTTGTAAAAGAGACTATCTCCCGCAGGGAAGCTGCTACCATCAAATGCTTGCCCTCATTAGACTCCCCTCTGGAAGCGCTTTCACTGCAAGCTGCAGATTCCCTCCTAACAGCAAGCTTTATAGGAAGGGTACTGAATTGTAACGTACAGTCGCCTAATAATAGGTGCGTATTTTGGCAAAGATGAGTATCTCCCGCAGGAAGCTGCTACCATCAAATGTTTGCCCTCCTTACTACCCCCTCTGGAAGAGCTGTTCACTGCATGCGTCGTTTCCCTCTAACAGCAAGCTTTAGATAGGGTACTGAATTGTAACTTACTTTCCCCTAATATTGCGATTTTGGCAAAGAGACTATCAGCCGCAGGAAGCTGCTACCATCAAATGTTTGCCCTCATAGACTCCCCTCGGAAGCGCTTTCACTGCAAGCTGCAGATTCCCTCCTAACAGCAAGCTTTAGGATAGGGTACTGAATTGTAACTTACTTTCGCCTAATATGCGATTTTGGCAAAGAGAGTATCTCCCGCAGGGAAGCTGCTACCATCAAATCTTTGCCCTCATTAGACTCCCCTCTGGAAGCGCTTTCACTGCAAGCTGCAGATTCCCTCCTAACAGCAAGCTTTAGGATAGGGTACTGAATTGTAACTTACTTTCGCCTAATAATGCGATTTTGGAAAAGAGACTATCTCCCGCAGGGAAGCTGCTACCATCAAATGCTTGCCCTCATTAGACTCCCCTCTGGAAGCGCTTTCACTGCAAGCTGCAGATTCCCTCCTAACAGCAAGCTTTAGGATAGGGTACTGAATTGTAACTTAACTGCGGCTAATAATGCGATTTTGGCAAAGAGAGTATCTCCCGCAGGGAAGCTGCTACCATCAAATCTTTGCCCTCATTAGACTCCCCTCTGGAAGCGCTTTCACTGCAAGCTGCAGATTCCCTCCTAACAGCAAGCTTTAGGATTGGGTACTGAATTGTAACTTAACTGCGGCTAATAAGGCGATTTTGGCAAAGAGAGTATCTCCCGCAGGGAAGCTGCTACCATCAAATGTTTGCCCTCATTAGACTCCCCTCTGGAAGCGCTTTCACTGTAAGCTGCAGATTCCCTCCTAACAGCAAGCTTTAGAATAGGGTACTGAATTGTAACTTACTTTTGCCTAATAATGCGATTTTGGCAAAGAGAGACTCACGCTGAGAAGCTGCTACCATCAAATATTTGCCCTCATTAGACTCCCCTCTGGAAGCGCTTTCACTGCAAGCTGCATATTCCCTCCTAACAGCAAGCTTTAGGATAGGGTACTGAATTGTAACTTACTTTTGCCTAATAATGCGATTTTGTCAAAGAGAGTATCACCCGCAGGGAAGCTGTTAACATCAAATGTTTGCTCTCATTAGACTCCCCTCTGGAAGCGCTTTCACTGCAAGCTGCAGATTCCCTCCTAATAGCAGTCTGTAGGACAGTGTACTGAATTGTAACTAAACTGCGGCTAATAATGCGATTTTGGCAAAGAGAGTATCTCCCGCAGGGAAGCTGCTACCATCAAATATTTGCCCTCATTAGACTCCACTCTGGAAGCACTTTCACTGCAAGCTGCAGATTCCCTCCTAACAGCAAGCTTTAGGATAGGGTACTGAATTGTAACTTACTTTCGCCTAATAATGCGATTTTGGCAAAGAGACTATCTCCCGCAGGGAAGCTGCTACCATCAAATGCTTGCCCTCATTAGACTCCCCTCTGGAAGCGCTTTCACTGCAAGCTGCAGATTCCCTCCTAACAGCAAGCTTTAGGATAGGGTACTGAATTGTAACTTACTTTCGCCTAATAATGCGATTTTGGCAAAGAGAGTATCTCCCGCAGGGAAGCTGCTACCATCAAATCTTTGCCCTCATTAGACTCCCCTCTGGAAGCGCTTTCACTGCAAGCTGCAGATTCCCTCCTAACAGCAAGCTTTAGGATAGGGTACTGAATTGTATCTTAACTGCGGCTAATAATGCGATTTTGGCAAAGAGAGTATCTCCCGCAGGGAAGATGCTACCATCAAATGTTTGCCCTCATTAGACTCCCCTCTGGAAGCGCTTTCACTGCAAGCTGCAGATTCCCTCCTAACAGCAAGCTTTAGTATAGGGTACTGAATTGTAATTTAACTGCAGCTAAAAAGGCGATTTTGGCAAAGAGAGTATCTCCCGCAGGGAAGCTGCTACCATCAAATGTTTGCCCTCATTAGACTCCCCTCTGGAAGCGCTTTCACTGCAAGCTGCAGATTTCCTCCTAACAGCAAGCTTTAGTATAGGGTACTGAATTGTAATTTAACTGCAGCTAAAAAGGCGATTTTGGCAAAGAGAGTATCTCCCGCAGGGAAGCTGCTACCATCAAATGTTTGCCCTCATTAGACTCCCCTCTGGAAGCGCTTTCACTGCAAGCTGCAGATTCCCTCCTAACAGCAAGCTTTAGGATAGGGTACTGAATTGTAACTTACTTTCGCCTAATAATGCGATTTTGGCAAAGAGAGTATCTCCCGCAGGGAAGCTGCTACCATCAAATATTTGCCCTCATTAGAATCCCCTCTGGAAGAGCTTTCACTGCAAGCTGCAGATTCCCTCCTAACAGCAAGCTTTAGGATAGGGTACTGAATTGTAACTTACTTTCGCCTAATAATGCGATTTTGGAAAAGAGACTATCTCCCGCAGGGAAGCTGCTACCATCAAATGCTTGCCCTCATTAGACTCCCCTCTGGAAGCGCTTTCACTGCAAGCTGCAGATTCCCTCCTAACAGCAAGGTTTAGGATAGGGTACTGAATTGTAACTTAACTGCGGCTAATAATGCGATTTTGGCAAAGAGAGTATCTCCCGCAGGGAAGCTGCTACCATCAAATGTTTGCCCTCATTAGACTCCCCTCTGGAAGCGCTTTCACTGCAAGCTGCAGATTTCCTCCTAACAGCAAGCTTTAGGATAGGGTACTGAATTGTAACTTACTTTCGCCTAATAATGCGATTTTGGCAAAAAGATTATCTCCCGCAGGGAAGCTGCTACCATCAAATGTTTGCCCTCCTTAGACTCCCCTCTGGAAGCGCTTTCACTGCAAGCTGCAGATTCCCTCCTAACAGCAAGCTTTAGGATAGGGTACTGAATTGTAACTTACTTTCGCCTAATAATGCGATTTTGGAAAAGAGACTATCTCCCGCAGGGAAGCTGCTACCATCAAATGCTTGTTCTCAATAGACTCCCCTCTGGAAGCGCTTTCACTGCAAGCTGCAGATTCCCTCCTAACAGCAAGCTTTAGGATAGGGTACTGAATTGTAACTTAACTGCGGCTAATAATGCGATTTTGGCAAAGAGAGTATCTCCCGCAGGGAAGCTGCTACCATCAAATGTTTGCCCTCATTAGACTCCCCTCTGGAAGCGCTTTCACTGCAAGCTGCAGATTCCCTCCTAACAGCAAGCTTTAGGATAGTGTACTGAATTGTAACTTACTTTCGCCTAATAATGCGATTTTGTAAAAGAGACTATCTCCCGCAGGGAAGCTGCTACCATCAAATGCTTGCCCTCATTAGACTCCCCTCTGGAAGCGCTTTCACTGCAAGCTGCAGATTCCCTCCTAACAGCAAGCTTTAGGATAGGGTACTGAATTGTAACTTACTTACGCCTAATAATGCGATTTTGGCAAAGAGAGTATCTCCCGCAGGGAAGCTGCTACCATCAAATGTTTGCCCTCGTTAGACTCCCCTCTGGAAGCGCTTTCACTGCAAGCTGCCGATTCCCTCCTAACAGCAAGCTTTAGGATAGGGTACTGAATTGTATCTTACTTTCCCCTAATATTGCGATTTTGGCAAAGAGACTATCAGCCGCAGGGAAGCTGCTACCATCAAATGTTTGCCCTCATTAGACTCCCCTCTGGAAGCGCTTTCACTGCAAGCTGCAGATTCCCTCCTAACAGCAAGCTTTAGGATAGGGTACTGAATTGTAACTTACTTTCGCCTAATAATGCGATTTTGGCAAAGAGAGTATCTCCCGCAGGGAAGCTGCTACCATCAAATCTTTGCCCTCATTAGACTCCCCTCTGGAAGCGCTTTCACTGCAAGCTGCAGATTCCCTCCTAACAGCAAGCTTTAGGATAGGGTACTGAATTGTAACTTACTTTCGCCTAATAATGCGATTTTGGAAAAGAGACTATCTCCCGCAGGGAAGCTGCTACCATCAAATGCTTGCCCTCATTAGACTCCCCTCTGGAAGCGCTTTCACTGCAAGCTGCAGATTCCCTCCTAACAGCAAGCTTTAGGATAGGGTACTGAATTGTAACTTAACTGCGGCTAATAATGCGATTTTGGCAAAGAGAGTATCTCCCGCAGGGAAGCTGCTACCATCAAATCTTTGCCCTCATTAGACTCCCCTCTGGAAGCGCTTTCACTGCAAGCTGCAGATTCCCTCCTAACAGCAAGCTTTAGGATTGGGTACTGAATTGTAACTTAACTGCGGCTAATAAGGCGATTTTGGCAAAGAGAGTATCTCCCGCAGGGAAGCTGCTACCATCAAATGTTTGCCCTCATTAGACTCCCCTCTGGAAGTGCTTTCACTGTAAGCTGCAGATTCCCTCCTAATAGCAGTCTGTAGGACAGTGTACTGAATTGTAACTAAACTGCGGCTAATAATGCGATTTTGGCAAAGAGAGTATCTCCCGCAGGGAAGCTGCTACCATCAAATATTTGCCCTCATTAGACTCCACTCTGGAAGCACTTTCACTGCAAGCTGCAGATTCCCTCCTAACAGCAAGCTTTAGGATAGGGTACTGAATTGTAACTTACTTTCGCCTAATAATGCGATTTTGGCAAAGAGACTATCTCCCGCAGGGAAGCTGCTACCATCAAATGCTTGCCCTCATTAGACTCCCCTCTGGAAGCGCTTTCACTGCAAGCTGCAGATTCCCTCCTAACAGCAAGCTTTAGGATAGGGTACTGAATTGTAACTTACTTTCGCCTAATAATGCGATTTTGGCAAAGAGAGTATCTCCCGCAGGGAAGCTGCTACCATCAAATCTTTGCCCTCATTAGACTCCCCTCTGGAAGCGCTTTCACTGCAAGCTGCAGATTCCCTCCTAACAGCAAGCTTTAGGATAGGGTACTGAATTGTATCTTAACTGCGGCTAATAATGCGATTTTGGCAAAGAGAGTATCTCCCGCAGGGAAGCTGCTACCATCAAATGTTTGCCCTCATTAGACTCCCCTCTGGAAGCGCTTTCACTGCAAGCTGCAGATTCCCTCCTAACAGCAAGCTTTAGTATAGGGTACTGAATTGTAATTTAACTGCAGCTAAAAAGGCGATTTTGGCAAAGAGAGTATCTCCCGCAGGGAAGCTGCTACCATCAAATGTTTGCCCTCATTAGACTCCCCTCTGGAAGCGCTTTCACTGCAAGCTGCAGATTTCCTCCTAACAGCAAGCTTTAGTATAGGGTACTGAATTGTAATTTAACTGCAGCTAAAAAGGCGATTTTGGCAAAGAGAGTATCTCCCGCAGGGAAGCTGCTACCATCAAATGTTTGCCCTCATTAGACTCCCCTCTGGAAGCGCTTTCACTGCAAGCTGCAGATTCCCTCCTAACAGCAAGCTTTAGGATAGGGTACTGAATTGTAACTTACTTTCGCCTAATAATGCGATTTTGGCAAAGAGAGTATCTCCCGCAGGGAAGCTGCTACCATCAAATATTTGCCCTCATTAGAATCCCCTCTGGAAGAGCTTTCACTGCAAGCTGCAGATTCCCTCCTAACAGCAAGCTTTAGGATAGGGTACTGAATTGTAACTTACTTTCGCCTAATAATGCGATTTTGGAAAAGAGACTATCTCCCGCAGGGAAGCTGCTACCATCAAATGCTTGCCCTCATTAGACTCCCCTCTGGAAGCGCTTTCACTGCAAGCTGCAGATTCCCTCCTAACAGCAAGGTTTAGGATAGGGTACTGAATTGTAACTTAACTGCGGCTAATAATGCGATTTTGGCAAAGAGAGTATCTCCCGCAGGGAAGCTGCTACCATCAAATGTTTGCCCTCATTAGAGTCCCCTCTGGAAGCGCTTTCACTGCAAGCTGCAGATTTCCTCCTAACAGCAAGCTTTAGGATAGGGTACTGAATTGTAACTTACTTTCGCCTAATAATGCGATTTTGGCAAAAAGAGTATCTCCCGCAGGGAAGCTGCTACCATCAAATGTTTGCCCTCCTTAGACTCCCCTCTGGAAGCGCTTTCACTGCAAGCTGCCGATTCCCTCCTAACAGCAAGCTTTAGGATAGGGTACTGAATTGTAACTTAACTGCGGCTTATAAGGCGATTTTGGCAAAGAGAGTATCTCCCGCAGGGAAGCTGCTACCATCAAATGTTTGCCCTCATTAGACTCCCCTCTGGAAGCGCTTTCACTGCAAGCTGCAGATTCCCTCCTAACAGCAAGCTTTAGGATAGCTACTGAATTGTAACTTAACTGCGGCTAATAAGGCGATTTTGGCAAAGAGAGTATCTCCCGCAGGGAAGCTGCTACCATCAAATGTTTGCCCTCATTAGACTCCCCTCTGGAAGCGCTTTCACTGCAAGCTGCAGATTCCCTCCTAACAGCAAGCTTTAGGATAAGGTACTGAATTGTAACTTACTTTAGCCTATATAATGCGATTTTGGCAAAGAGAGAATCTCACGCAGAGAAGCTGCTACCATCAAATGTTTGCCCTCATTAGACTCCCCTCTGGAAGCGCTTTCACTGCAAGCTGCAGATTCCCTCCTAACAGCAAGCTTTAGGATAGGGTACTGAATTGTAACTTACTTTCGCCTAATAATGCGATTTTGGCAAAGAGAGTATCTCCCGCAGGGAAGCTGTTACCATCAAATGTTTGCCCTCGTTAGACTACCCTCTGGAAGCGCTTTCACTGCAAGCTGCAGATTCCCTCCTAACAGCAAGCTTTAAGATAGGGTACTGAATTGTAGCTTAACTGCGGCTAATAAGGCGATTATGGCAAAGAGAATATCTCCCGCAGGGAAGCTGCTACCATCAAATGTTTGCCCTCATTAGACTCCCCTCTGGAAGCGCATTCACTGCAAGCTGCAGATTCCCTCCTAACAGCAAGTTTTAGGATAGGGTACTGAATTGTAACTTAACTGCGGCTAATAAGGCGATTTTGGAAAAGAGAATGTCTCCCGCAGGGAAGCTGCTACCATCAAATGCTTGCCCTCATTAGACTCCCCTCTGGAAGCGCTTTCACTGCAAGCTGCAGATTCCCTCCTAACAGCAAGCTTTAGGATAGGGTACTGAATTGTAACTTACTTTCGCCTAATAATGCGATTTTGG
The DNA here is from genome assembly GCF_032191515.1 of Phaenicophaeus curvirostris. Classification (NCBI taxonomy): domain Eukaryota; kingdom Metazoa; phylum Chordata; class Aves; order Cuculiformes; family Cuculidae; genus Phaenicophaeus; species Phaenicophaeus curvirostris. The sequence goes on along the minus strand of NW_027206762.1, from coordinate 313,457 downwards.
CAAAGAGAGTATCTCCCGCAGGGAAGCTGCTACCATCAAATGTTTGCCCTCATTAGACTCCCCTCTGGAAGCGCTTTCACTGCAAGCTGCAGATTCCCTCCTAACAGCAAGCTTTAGGATAGGGTACTGAATTGTAACTTACTTTCGCCTAATAATGCGATTTTGGCAAAGAGAGTATCTCCCGCAGGGAAGCTGCTACCATCAAATGTTTGCCCTCATTAGACTCCCCTCTGGAAGCGCTTTCACTGCAAGCTGCAGATTCCCTCCTAACAGCAAGCTTTAGGATAGGGTACTGAATTGTAACTTACTTTCGCCTAATAATGCGATTTTGGCAAAGAGAGTATCTCCCGCAGGGAAGCTGCTACCATCAAATGTTTGCCCTCATTAGACTCCCCTCTGGAAGCGCTTTCACTGCAAGCTGCAGACTCCCTCCTAACAGCAAGCTTTAGGATAGGGTACTGAATTGTAACTTACTTTAGCCTATATAATGCGATTTTGGCAAAGACAGTATCTCCTGCAGGGAAGCTGCTACCATCAAATGTTTGCCCTCATTAGACTCCCCTCTGGAAGTGCTTTCACTGCAAGCTGCAGATTCCCTCCTAACAGCAAGCTTTAGGATAGGGTACTGAATTGTAACTTACTTTCGCCTAATAATGCGATTTTGGCAAAGAGAGTATCTCCCGCAGGGAAGAAGTTACCATCAAATGTTTGCCCTCATTAGACTCCCCTCTGGAAGCGCTTTCACTGCAAGCTGCAGATTCCCTCCTAACAGCAAGTTTTAGGATAGGGTACTGAATTGTAACTTAACTGCGGCTAATAAGGCGATTTTGGCAAAGAGAATATCTCCCGCAGGGAAGCTGCTACCATCAAATGCTTGCCCTCATTAGACTCCCCTCTGGAAGCGCTTTCACTGCAAGCTGCAGATTCCCTCCTAACAGCAAGCTTTAGGATAGGGTACTGAATTGTAACTTACTTTCGCCTAATAATGCGATTTTGGAAAAGAGACTATCTCCCGCAGGGAAGCTGCTACCATCAAATGCTTGCCCTCATTAGACTCCCCTCTGGAAGCGCTTTCACTGCAAGCTGCAGATTCCCTCCTAACAGCAAGCTTTAGGGTAGTGTACTGAATTGTAACTTACTTTCGCACAATAATGCGATTTTGGCAAAGAGAGTATCTCCCGCAGGGAAGCTGCTACCATCAAATGTTTGCCGTCATTAGACTCCCCTCTAGAAGCTCTTTCACTGCAAGCTGCAGATTCCCTCCTAACAGCAAGCTTTAGGATTGGGTACTGAATTGTAACTTAACTGCGGCTAATAATGCGATTTTGGCAAAGAGAGTATATCCCGCAGGGAAGCTGCTACCATCAAATGTTTGCCCTCATTAGATTCCCCTCTGGAAGCGCTTTCACTGTAAGCTGCAGATTCCCTCCTAACAGCAAGCTTTAGGATAGTGTACTGAATTGTAACTTACTTTCGCCTAATAATGCGATTTTGGCAAAGAGAGTATCTCCCGCAGGGAAGCTGCTACCATCAAATGTTTGCCCTCATTAGACTCCCCTCTGGAAGCGCTTTCACTGCAAGCTGCAGATTCCCTCCTAACAGCAAGCTTTAGGATAGTGTACTGAATTGTAACTTACTTTCGCCTAATAATGCGATTTTGGCAAAGAGACTATCTCCGGCAGGGAAGCTGCTACCATCAAATATTTGCCCTCATTAGACTCTCCTCTGGAAGCGCTTTCACTGCAAGCTGCAGATTCCCTCCTAACAGCAAGCTTTAGGATAGGGTACTGAATTGTAACTTACTTTCGCCTAATAATGCGATTTTGGAAAAGAGACTATCTCCCGCAGGGAAGCTGCTACCATCAAATGTTTGCCCTCATTAGACTCCCCTCTGGAAGCGCTTTCACTGCAAGCTGCAGATTCCCTCCTAACAGCAAGCTTTAGGATAGGGTACTGAATTGTAACTTACTTTCGCATAATAATGCGATTTTGTCAAAGAGAGTATCTCCCGCAGGGAAGCTGCTACCATCAAATGTTTGCCCTCATTAGACTCCCCTCTGGAAGCGCTTTCACTGCAAGCTGCAGATTCCCTCCTAACAGCAAGCTTTAGGATAGGGTACTGAATTGTAACTTACTTTCGCCTAATAATGCGATTTTGGCAAAGAGAGAATCTCACGCTGAGAAGCTGCTACCATCAAAAATTTGCCCTCATTAGACTCCCCTCTGGAAGCGCTTTCACTGCAAGCTGCAGATTCCCTCCTAACAGCAAGCTTTAGGATAGGGTACTGAATTGTAACTTACTTTCGCCTAATAATGCGATTTTGGCAAAGAGAGTATCACCCGCAGGGAAGCTGCTAACATCAAATGTTTGCTCTCATAAGACTCCCCTCTGGAAGCGCTTTCACTGCAAGCTTCAGATTCCCTCCTAACAGCAAGCTTTAGGATAGGGTACTGAATTGTAACTTACTTTCGCCTAATAATGCGATTTTGGAAAAGAGACTATCTCCCGCAGGGAAGCTGCTACCATCAAATGCTTGCCCTCATTAGACTCCCCTCTGGAAGCGCTTTCACTGCAAGCTGCAGATTCCCTCCTAACAGCAAGCTTTAGGATAGGGTACTGAATTGTAACTTACTTTCGCTTAATAAGGCGATTTTGTCAAAGAGAATATCTCCCGCAGGGAAGCTGCTACCATCAAATATTTGCCCTCATTAGACTCCCCTCTGGAAGCGCTTTCACTGCAAGCTGCAGATTCCCTCCTAACAGCAAGCTTTAGGATAGCGTACAGAATTGTAACTTACTTTCGCCTAATAATGCGATTTTGGCAAAGAGAGTATATCCCGCAGGAAAGCTGCTACCATCAAATGTTTGCCCTCCTTAGACTCCCCTCTGGAAGCGCTTTCACTGCAAGCTGCAGATTCCCTCCTAACAGCAAGCTTTAGGATAGGGTACTGAATTGTAACTTAACTGCGGCTAATAATGCGATTTTGGCAAAGAGAGTATCTCCCGCAGGGAAGCTGCTACCATCAAATCTTTGCCCTCATTAGACTCCCCTCTGGAAGCGCTTTCACTGCAAGCTGCAGATTCCCTCCTAACAGCAAGCTTTAGGATAGGGTACTGAATTGTATCTTACTTTAGCCTAATAATGCGATTTTGGCAAAGAGAGTATCTCCCGCAGGGAAGCTGCTACCATCAAATATTTGCCCTCCTTAGACTCCCCTCTGGAAGCGCTTTCACTGCAAGCTGCAGATTCCCTCCTAACAGCAAGCTTTAGGATAGGGTACTGAATTGTAACTTACTTTCGCATAATAATGCGATTTTGGCAAAGAGAGTATCACCCGCAGGGAAGCTGCTAACATCAAATGTTTGCTCTCATTAGACTCCCCTCTGGAAGCGCTTTCACTGCAAGCTGCAGATTCCCTCCTAATAGCAATCTGTAGGAAAGTGTACTGATTTGTAACTTAACTGCGGCTAATAAGGCGATTTTGGCAAAGAGAATATCTCCCGCAGGGAAGCTGCTACCATCAAATGTTTGCCCTCATTAGACTCCCCTCTGGAAGCGCTTTCACTGCAAGCTGCAGATTCCCTCCTAACAGCAAGCTTTAGGATAGGGTACTGAATTGTAACTTCCTTTCGCCTAATAATGCGATTTTAGCAAAGAGACTATCTCCCGCAGGGAAGCTGTTACCATCAAATGTTTGCCCTCCTTAGACTCCCCTCTGGAAGCGCTTTCACTGCAAGCTGCAGATTCCCTCCTAACAGCAAGCTTTAGGATAGGGTACTGAATTGTAACTTACTTTCGCCTAATAATGCGATTTTGTCAAAGAGAGTATCTCCCGCAGGGAAGCTGCTACCATCAAATGTTTGCCCTCATTAGACTCCCCTCTGGAAGCGCTTTCACTGCAAGCTGCAGATTCCCTCCTAACAGCAAGCTTTAGGATAGGGTACTGAATTGTAACTTACTTTCGCCTAATAATGCGATTTTGGCAAAGAGAGAATCTCACGCTGAGAAGCTGCTACCATCAAAAATTTGCCCTCATTAGACTCCCCTCTGGAAGCGCTTTCACTGCAAGCTGCATATTCCCTCCTAACAGCAAGCTTTAGGATAGGGTACTGAATTGTAACTTACTTTCGCCTAATAATGCGATTTTGGCAAAGAGAGTATCACCCGCAGGGAAGCTGCTAACATCAAATGTTTGCTCTCATAAGACTCCCCTCTGGAAGCGCTTTCACTGCAAGCTGCAGATTCCCTCCTAATAGCAGTCTGTAGGACAGTGTACTGAATTGTATCTAAACAGCGGCTAATAATGCGATTTTGGCAAAGAGAGTATCTCCCGCAGGGAAGCTGCTACCATCAAATATTTGCCCTCATTAGACTCCACTCTGGAAGCGCTTTCACTGCAAGCTGCAGATTCCCTCCTAACAGCAAGCTTTAGGATAGGGTACTGAATTGTAACTTACTTTCGCCTAATAATGCGATTTTGGAAAAGAGACTATCTCCCACAGGGAAGCTGCTACCATCAAATGCTTGCCCTCATTAGACTCCCCTCTGGAAGCGCTTTCACTGCAAGCTGCAGATTCCCTCCTAACAGCAAGCTTTAGGATAGGGTACTGAATTGGAACTTACTTTCGCCTAATAAAGCGATTTTGGCAAAGAGACTATCTCCCGCAGGGAAGCTGCTACCATCAAATGTTTGCCCTCATTAGACTCCCCTCTGGAAGCGCTTTCACTGCAAGCTGCCGATTCCCTCCTAACAGCAAGCTTTAGGATAGGGTACTGAATTGTAACTTACTTTCGCCTAATAATGCGATTTTGGCAAAGAGAGTATCTCCCGCAGGGAAGCTGCTACCATCAAATGTTTGCCCTCATTAGACTCCCCTCTGGAAGCGCTTTCACTGCAAGCTGCAGATTCCCTCCTAACAGCAAGCTTTAGGATAGGGTACTGAATTGTAACTTACTTTCGCCTAATAATGCGATTTTGGCAAAGAGAGTATATCCCGCAGGAAAGTTGCTACCATCAAATGTTTGCCCTCCTTAGACTCCCCTCTGGAAGCGCTTTCACTGCAAGCTGCAGATTCCCTCCTAACAGCAAGCTTTAGGATAGTGTTCTGAATTGTAACTTACTTTCGCCTAATAATGCGATTTTGGCAAAGAGAGAATCTCACGCTGAGAAGCTGCTACCATCAAATATTTGCCCTCATTAGACTCCCCTCTGGAAGCGCTTTCACTGCAAGCTGCATATTCCCTCCTAACAGCAAGCTTTAGGATAGGGTACTGAATTGTAACTTACTTTCGCCTAATAATGCGATTTTGGCAAAGAGAGTATCACCCGCAGGGAAGCTGCTAACATCAAATGTTTGCTCTCATTAGACTCCCCTCTGGAAGCGCTTTCACTGCAAGCTGCAGATTCCCTCCTAATAGCAGTCTGTAGGACAGTGTACTGAATTGTAACTAAACTGCGGCTAATAATGCGATTTTGGCAAAGAGAGTATCTCCCGCAGGGAAGCTGCTACCATCAAATATTTGCCCTCATTAGACTCCACTCTGGAAGCGCTTTCACTGCAAGCTGCAGATTCCCTCCTAACAGCAAGCTTTAGGATAGGGTACTGAATTGTAACTTACTTTCGCCTAATAATGCGATTTTGGCAAAGAGAGTATCTCCCGCAGGGAAGCTGCTACCATCAAATGCTTGCCCTCATTAGACTCCCCTCTGGAAGCGCTTTCACTGCAAGCTGCAGATTCCCTCCTAACAGCAAGCTTTAGGATAGGGTACTGAATTGTAACTTACTTTCGCCTAATAATGCGATTTTGGCAAAGAGACTATCTCCCGCAGGGAAGCTGCTACCATCAAATGTTTGCCCTCATTAGACTCCCCTCTGGAAGCGCTTTCACTGCAAGCTGCAGATTCCCTCCTAACAGCAAGCTTTAGGATAGGGTACTGAATTGTAACTTAACTGCGGCTAATAATGCGATTTTGGCAAAGAGAGTATCTCCCGCAGGGAAGCTGCTACCATCAAATCTTTGCCTTCATTAGACTCCCCTCTGGAAGCGCTTTCACTGCAAGCTGCAGATTCCCTCCTAACAGCAAGCTTTAGGATAGGGTACTGAATTGTAACTTACTTTAGCCTAATAATGCGATTTTGGCAAAGAGAGTATCTCCCGCAGGGAAGCTGCTACCATCAAATATTTGCCCTCCTTAGACTCCCCTCTGGAAGCGCTTTCACTGCAAGCTGCAGATTCCCTCCTAACAGCAAGCTTTAGGATAGGGTACTGAATTGTAACTTACTTTCGCATAATAATGCGATTTTGGCAAAGAGAGTATCACCCGCAGGGAAGCTGCTAACATCACATGTTTGCTCTCATTAGACTCCCCTCTGGAAGCGCTTTCACTGCAAGCTGCAGATTCCCTCCTAACAGCAATCTGTAGGAAAGTGTACTGAATTGTAACTTAACTGCGGCTAATAAGGCGATTATGGCAAAGAGAATATCTCCCGCAGGGAAGCTGCTACCATCAAATGTTTGCCCTCATTAGACTCCCCTCTGGAAGCGCTTTCACTGCAAGCTGCAGATTCCCTCCTAACAGCAAGCTTTAGGATAGGGTACTGAATTGTAACTTACTTTCGCCTAATAATGCGATTTTGGAAAAGAGACTATCTCCCGCAGGGAAGCTGCTACCATCAAATGCTTGCCCTCATTAGACTCCCCTCTGGAAGCGCTTTCACTGCAAGCTGCAGATTCCCTCCTAACAGCAAGCTTTAGGATAGGGTACTGAATTGTAACTTACTTTCGCCTAATAATGCGATTTTGGCCAAGAGAGTATCACCCGCAGGGAAGCTGCTAACATCAAATGTTTGCTCTCATAAGACTCCCCTCTGGAAGCGCTTTCACTGCAAGCTGCAGATTCCCTCCTAATAGCAGTCTGTAGGACAGTGTACTGAATTGTAACTAAACTGCGGCTAATAATGCGATTTTGGCAAAGAGAGTATCTCCCGCAGGGAAGCTGCTACCATCAAATGCTTGCCCTCATTAGACTCCCCTCTGGAAGCGCTTTCACTGCAAGCTGCAGATTCCCTCCTAACAGCAAGCTTTAGGATAGGGTACTGAATTGTAACTTACTTTCGCCTAATAATGCGATTTTGGCAAAGAGAGTATCTCCCGCAGGGAAGCTGCTACCATCAAATGTTTGCCCTCATTAGACTCCCCTCTGGAAGCGCTTTCACTGCAAGCTGCAGATTCCCTCCTAACAGCAAGCTTTAGGATAGGGTACTGAATTGTAACTTACTTTCGCCTAATAATGCGATTTTGGCAAAGAGAGTATCTCCCGCAGGGAAGCTGCTACCATCAAATGTTTGCCCTCATTAGACTCCCCTCTGGAAGCGCTTTCACTGCAAGCTGCCGATTCCCTCCTAACAGCAAGCTTTAGGATAGGGTACTGAATTGTAACTTACTTTCGCCTAATAATGCGATTTTGGCAAAGATAGTATCTCCCGCAGGGAAGCTGCTACCATCAAATGTTTGCCCTCCTTAGATTCCCTCTGGAAGAGCTTTCACTGCAAGCTGCAGATTCCCTCCTAACAGCAAGCTTTAGGATAGGGTACTGAATTGTAACTTACTTTCGCCTAATAATGCGATTTTGGCAAAGAGAGAATCACCCGCAGGGAAGCTGCTACCATCAAATGTTTGCCCTCATTAGACTCCCCTCTGGAAGCGCTTTCACTGCAAGCTGCAGATTCCCTCCTAATAGCAATCTGTAGGACAGTGTACTGAATTGTATCTTACTTTCGCCTAATAATGCGATTTTGGCAAAGAGACTATCTCCCGCAGGGAAGCTGCTACCATCAAATGTTTGCCCTCATTAGACTCCCCTCTGGAAGCGCTTTCACTGCAAGCTGCAGATTCCCTCCTAACAGCAAGCTTTAGGATAGGGTACTGAAATGTAACTTACTTTAGCCTAATAATGCGATTTTGGCAAAGAGACTATCTCCCGCAGGGAAGCTGCTACCATCAAATATTTGCCTTCATTAGACTCTCCTCTGGATGCGCTTTCACTGCAGGCTGCAGATTCCCTCCTAACAGCAAGCTGTAGGATAGGGTACTGAGTTGTAACTTACTTTCGCCTAATAATGCGGTTTTGGCAAAGAGAGTATATCCCGCAGGGAAGCTGATACCATCAAATGTTTGCCCTCATTAGACTCCCCTCTGGAAGCGCTTTCACTGCAAGCTGCAGATTCCCTCCTAACAGCAAGCTTTAGGATAGGGTACTGAATTGTAACTTACTTTCGCCTAATAATGCGATTTTGGCAAAGAGAGAATCTCACGCTGAGAAACTGCTACCATCAAATATTTGCCCTCATTAGACTCCCCTCTGGAAGCGCTTTCACTGCAAGCTGCAGATTCCCTCCTAATAGCAGTCTGTAGGACAGTGTACTGAATTGTAACTAAACTGCGGCTAATAATGCGATTTTGGCAAAGAGAGTATCTCCCGCAGGGAAGCTGTTACCATCAAATGTTTGCCCTCGTTAGACTACCCTCTGGAAGCGCATTCACTTCAAGCTGCAGATTCCCTCCTAACAGCAAGCTTTAGGATAGGGTACTGAATTGTAACTTACTTTCGCCTAATAATGCGATTTTGGCAAAGAGAGTATCTCCCGCAGGGAAGCTGTTACCATCAAATGTTTGCCCTCGTTAGACTACCCTCTGGAAGCGCTTTCACTGCAAGCTGCAGATTCCCTCCTAACAGCAAGCTTTAGGATAGGGTACTGAATTGTAACTTAACTGCGGCTAAAAAGGCGATTTTGGCAAAGAGAGTATCTCGCGCAGGGAAGCTGCTACCATCAAATGTTTGCCCTCGTTAGACTCCCCTCTGGAAGCGCTTTCACTGCAAGCTGCAGATTCCCTCCTAACAGCAAGCTTTAGGATAGGGTACTGAATTGTAGCTTAACTACGGCTAATAAGGCGATTATGGCAAAGAGAATATCTCCCGCAGGGAAGCTGCTACCATCAAATGTTTGCCCTCCTTAGACTCCCCTCTGGAAGCGCTTTCACTGCAAGCTGCAGATTCCCTCCTAACAGCAAGCTTTAGGATAGGGTACTGAATTGTAACTTCCTTTCGCCTAATAATGCGATTTTGGCAAAGAGAGTATCTCCCGAAGGGAAGCTGCTACCATCAAATGTTTGCCCTCATTAGACTCCCCTCTGGATGTGCTTTCACTGCAAGCTGCAGATTCCCTCCTAACAGCAAGCTTTAGGATAGGGTACTGAATTGTAACTTACTTTCGCCTAATAATGCGATTTTGGCAAAGAGAGTATCTCCCGCAGGGAAGCTGCTACCATCAAATGTTTGCCCTCATTAGACTCCCCTCTGGAAGCGCTTTCACTGCAAGCTGCAGATTCCCTCCTAACAGCAAGCTTTAGGATAGGGTACTGAATTGTAACTTACTTTCGCCTAATAATGCGATTTTGGAAAAGAGAGTATCTCCCGCAGGGAAGCTGCTACCATCAAATGTTTGCCCTCATTAGACTCCCCTCTGGAAGCGCTTTCACTGCAAGCTGCAGATTCCCTCCTAACAGCAAGCTTTAGGATAGGGTACTGAATTGGAACTTACTTTCGCATAATAATGCGATTTTGGAAAAGAGAGTATCTCCCGCAGGGAAGCTGTTACCATCAAATGTTTGCCCTCGTTAGACTACCCTCTGGAAGCGCATTCACTTCAAGCTGCAGATTCCCTCCTAACAGCAAGCTTTAGGATAGGGTACTGAATTGTAACTTACTTTCGCCTAATAATGCGATTTTGGCAAAGAGAGTATCTCCCGCAGGGAAGCTGCTACCATCAAATGTTTGCCCTCGTTAGACTCCCCTCTGGAGGCGCTTTCACTGCAAGCCGCAGATTCCCTCCTAACAGCAAGCTTTAGGATAGGGTACTGAATTGTAACTTACTTTCGCCTAATAATGCGATTTTGGCAAAGAGAGTATCTCCCGCAGGGAAGCTGCTACCATCAAATGTTTGCCCTCGTTAGACTCCCCTCTGGAAGCGCTTTCACTGCAAGCTGCAGATTCCCTCCTAACAGCAAGCTTTAGGATAGGGTACTGAATTGTAACTTAACTGCGGCTAATAAGGCGATTATGGCAAAGAGAATATCTCCCGCAGGGAAGCTGCTACCATCAAATGTTTGCCCTCCTTAGACTCCCCTCTGGAAGCGCTTTCACTGCAAGCTGCAGATTCCCTCCTAACAGCAAGCTTTAGGATAGGGTACTGAATTGTAACTTACTTTCGCCTAATAATGCGATTTTGGCAAAGAGAGTATCTCTCGCAGGGAAGCTGCTACCATCAAATGTTTGCCCTCATTAGACTACCCTCTGGAAGTGCTTTCACTGCAAGCTGCAGATTCCCTCCTAACAGCAAGCTTTAGGATAGGGTACTGAATTGTAACTTACTTTCGCCTAATAATGCGATTTTGGCAAAGAGAGTATCTCCCGCAGGGAAGCTGTTACCATCAAATGTTTGCCCTCGTTAGACTCTCCTCTGGAAGCGCTTTCACTGCAAGCTGCAGATTCCCTCCTAACAGCAAGCTTTAGGATAGGGTACTGAATTGTAACTTACTTTCGGATAATAAGGCGATTTTGGCAAAGAGAGTATCTCCCGCAGGGAAGCTGTTACCATCAAATGTTTGCCCTCGTTAGACTACCCTCTGGAAGCGCATTCACTTCAAGCTGCAGATTCCCTCCTAACAGCAAGCTTTAGGATAGGGTACTGAATTGTAACTTAACTGCGGCTATTAATGCGATTTTGGCAAAGAGAGTATCTCCCGCAGGGAAGCTGTTACCATCAAATGTTTGCCCTCGTTAGACTACCCTCTGGAAGCGCTTTCACTGCAAGCTGCAGATTCCCTCCTAACAGCAAGCTTTAGGATAGGGTACTGAATTGTAACTTACTTTCGCCTAATAATGCGATTTTGGCAAAGAGAGTATCTACCGCAGGGAAGCTGCTACCATCAAATGTTTGCCCTCGTTAGACTCCCCTCTGGAAGCGCTTTCACTGCAAGCTCCAGATTCCCTCCTAACAGCAAGCTTTAGGATAGGGTACTGAATTGTAGCTTAACTGCGGCTAATAAGGCGATTATGGCAAAGGGAATATCTCCCGCAGGGAAGCTGCTACCATCAAATGTTTGCCCTCCTTAGACTCCCCTCTGGAAGCGCTTTCACTGCAAGCTGCAGATTCCCTCCTAACAGCAATCTTTAGGATAGGGTACTGAATTGTAACTTACTTTCGCCTAATAATGCGATTTTGGCAAAGAGAGTATCTCCCGCAGGGAAGCTGTTACCATCAAATGTTTGCCCTCGTTAGACTCTCCTCTGGAAGCGCTTTCACTGCAAGCTGCAGATTCCCTCCTAACAGCAAGCTTTAGGATAGGGTACTGAATTGTAACTTACTTTCGGATAATAAGGCGATTTTGGAAAAGAGAGTATCTCCCGCAGGGAAGCTGTTACCACCAAATGTTTGCCCTCGTTAGACTACCCTCTGGAAGCGCATTCACTTCAAGCTGCAGATTCCCTCCTAACAGCAAGCTTTAGGATAGGGTACTGAATTGTAACTTAACTGCGGCTAATAATGCGATTTTGGCAAAGAGAGTATCTCCCGCAGGGAAGCTGTTACCATCAAATGTTTGCCCTCGTTAGACTACCCTCTGGAAGCGCTTTCACTGCAAGCTGCAGATTCCCTCCTAACAGCAAGCTTTAGGATAGGGTACTGAATTGTAACTTACTTTCGCCTAATAATGCGATTTTGGCAAAGAGAGTATCTACCGCAGGGAAGCTGCTACCATCAAATGTTTGCCCTCGTTAGACTCCCCTCTGGAAGCGCTTTCACTGCAAGCTCCAGATTCCCTCCTAACAGCAAGCTTTAGGATAGGGTACTGAATTGTAGCTTAACTGCGGCTAATAAGGCGATTATGGCAAAGGGAATATCTCCCGCAGGGAAGCTGCTACCATCAAATGTTTGCCCTCCTTAGACTCCCCTCTGGAAGCGCTTTCACTGCAAGCTGCAGATTCCCTCCTAACAGCAAGCTTTAGGATAGGGTACTGAATTGTAACTTACTTTCGCCTAATAATGCGATTTTGGCAAAGAGAGTATCTCCCGCAGGGAAGCTGCTACCATCAAATGTTTGCCCTCCTTAGACTCCCCTCTGGAAGTGCTTTCACTGCAAGCTGCAGATTCCCTCCTAACAGCAAGCTTTAGGATAGGGTACTGAATTGTAACTTACTTTCGCCTAATAATGCGATTTTGGCAAAGAGAGTATCACCCGCAGGGAAGCTGCTACCATCAAATGTTTGCCCTCATTAGACTCCCCTCTGGAAGCGCTTTCACTGCAAGCTGCAGATTCCCTCCTAACAGCAAGCTTTAGGATAGGGTACTGAATTGTAACTTACTTTCGGATAATAAGGCGATTTTGGCAAAGAGAGTATCTCCCGCAGGGAAGCTGTTACCATCAAATGTTTGCCCTCGTTAGACTACCCTCTGGAAGCGCATTCACTTCAAGCTGCAGATTCCCTCCTAACAGCAAGCTTTAGGATAGGGTACTGAATTGTAACTTACTTTCGCCTAATAATGCGATGTTGCAAAGAGAGTACCTCCCACAGGGAAGCTGCTACCATCAAATGTTTGCCCTCGTTAGACTCCCCTCTGGAAGCGCTTTCACTGCAAGCTGCAGATTCCCTCCTAACAGCAAGCTTTAGGATAGGGTACTGAATTGTATCTTAACTGCGGCTTATAAGGCGATTATGGCAAAGAGAATATCTCCCGCAGGGAAGCTGCTACCATCAAATATTTGCCCTCATTATACTCCCCTCTGGAAGCGCTTTCACTGCAAGCTGCAGATTCCCTCCTAACAGCAAGCTTTAGGATAGGGTACTGAAATGTAACTTACTTTCGCCTAATAATGCGATTTTGGCAAAGAGAGTATCTCCCGCAGGGAAGCTGCTACCATCAAATATTTGCCTTCATTAGACTCTCCTCTGGAAGCGCTTTCACTGCAGGCTGCAGATTCCCTCCTAACAGCAAGCTGTAGGATAGGGTACTGAATTGTATCTTTCTTTCGCCTAATAATGCGATTTTGGCAAAGAGAGTATCTCCCGCAGGGAAGCTGATACCATCAAATGTTTGCCCTCATTAGACTCCCCTCTGGAAGCGCTTTCACTGCAAGCTGCAGATTCCCTCCTAACAGCAAGCTTTAGGATAGGGTACTGAATTGTAACTTACTTTCGCCTAATAATGCGATTTTGGCAAAGAGAGAATCTCACGCTGAGAAACTGCTACCATCAAATATTTGCCCTTATTAGACTCCCCTCTGGAAGCGCTTTCACTGCAAGCTGCAGATTCCCTCCTAATAGCAGTCTGTAGGACAGTGTACTGAATTGTAACTAAACTGCGGTTAATAATGCGATTTTGGTAAAGAGAGTAT